>NW_017731959.1:370996-393040 GCF_001890085.2 Hipposideros armiger
AAAAAAAAAAAAAAGACACATTATAATCAAACTGTGAAAGACAAAGACAAAGAGACAATCTTGAAAGCATCAAGAGAGAAGCAACTTGTCACATAAAAAAAATCGTCAATAAGATTACAACCTGATTTGTCACCAGAAACCTTGGAGACCAGAAAGCAATGGGTTGAAATATTCAAAGTGCTGAAAGAACAAAACTTTCAACCAATAATTTTATAACTGGCAAAACTTCAATAATGAGGGAGAAATTAAAACATATCCAAATAAGCAAAAGCTGAGTTTGTTACCACTATACCTGCCCTGCAAGAAATGATAAAGGGAGTCCTTCAAGTTGAAGTGAAAGGATGCTAGACAGTAACTGAAATTCATATGAAGAAATAAGATCTCTAGTAAAGGTAAATGCATAGGCAATTATAGAAGCTAGCATTATTGTACTAAAATCCACTTTTAATTGTCTACATAAACTCAAAAAAAATGCATAAAAATAATTATTAAACTTTGTTATTGGGCAAACAATATATAAAAATGTAACTTGTGACATCAATAACAGAAAGGAGGTGATGGAGATGTATAGGAGCAGGCTTTTTATATGCTATTGAAGTTAAGCTGGTATAAATTCAAATTTAAGTGTTTTAACTTTAGAGAGTTACATGTAATGTAATCCCCAGGGTAACCACAAAGAAAATAGCCATAGATATACACAATAGGAAATCAGATGGGAATCAAAACATTTCACTACAAAAACATTAACTAAACACAAAAGAAGGCAGTACAGAGTAAATGAGGGGCAAAAAAGCTATAAAGCATATAGAAAACAGAGAGCAAAATGACAGAAGTAAGTCTTTCCTTAGTAATTTCTTTAAATCAAAAGACAGAGATTGGCAGAATGGCTTTTTTTTTTTTTAGCTGAGCCATCCTGCCACCTGTTGGCAGCTCAGCAGCAGTTCAGCTCAGGCCAGGCATCGAACCGCTGTTGCTCAGAGCTCAAACTCTTGAGCGAGCTCTTAACCAACTGAGCCACTTGGCCGGCCCAGAATGGCTTTTCAAAAATACATGATTCAGGGCCAGCCGAGTGGTGCGTTAGTTAAGAGTTGGCTTGGGACACCAGCTCTGAGCAGCAGGGCCCCGGTTCAGATCCCACATGAGGGCCAGTAACGCTGCACCTTCTACAGCTAAGATGGTGAGCAACAGCTCGACCTGGAGCTGGGCTGCCGTGAGTTGCCAACAACGACATAGGCTGCAGTGAAGGTGCAGTGGGCTGCCATAAGCTGCCCTGAGTGGCCGTCCAGTGGCCAGCGACGGGTGTGCCTCACCTGGGAAGAGTGCAATGATGATACCAATATGGGCCAGTAAAGCAATGTCCTCCACAACTAGACTGAAGAACAAAAGGACAGCAACTTGTCTGTTCCCCTTCCCCAATTTCCCAATAAAATAGTTTAAAAATAATAATAATAATAATAAAATAAATAAATAAAAATACATGATCCAACTATATACCATCTACAAGAGACTCACTTTAAATCCAAAGACTCAAATAGGTTAAAAGTAAAAGGATAAATAAGGATATTCCATGCAAACAGTGACCAGAAGAGAGCTGACGTGGGTATACTAGTATCAGACAAAATTGTTTTTAAATCAAAATAGTCTTCAAGAGACAAAGAATAACATTACATATTAGTAAAAAGTTTGACAACAACAAACAAAAAAGAAGCTATAACCAATATAAACATTTACATACCTAATAACAGACCCTCAAAATATGAGGCAAACATGGACAGAGCTGCAGGGAGAAATACTATTAGACAACTCTACAATAATAGTTAGACTTAAATATCCCACTTTCAATAGTGGATAGAATAAACAGATAGATGATAAGTAAGGAAACACAGGATTTAAACAGCACAATAAACCAACCAGACCTAACAGACATGCAGAACACTCTACACAATTATGAAATAGAAGTGCACATTGAACGTTTTCCTGGATATACCATATGTTAGGCCACCAATTAAGTCTCAGTGGATTTTAAAAGACAGATATCATACCAAGTATGCTCTCCAAACACAATGGGATTAAGTTAGAAAACAATAACAGAAGAAAAACTGGAAAGTTTACAATTATATGTATAAATTAAACAACACTCCATTAAACAGCCAAATTAAAAAATACTTAGAGATAAATGAAAATGGAAATACAATATACCAAAACTTGTTGGATGTAGCAGAAGCAGTGCTCAGAGAGAAATGTATAGCGTTTATTGTCTACATTAAAGGGCAGATATATATAGGCCAATGGAATAAAATAGAGAATCCAGAAGTAAACCCTCACATGATAAGATGCTACTTCACACCCACTGGGTTGCCTATAATAAAAAAAAAACAGGAAATGACAAGTGTTGGTGAGGATGTGGAGAGCTTGGAACTCTCCTGCATTGCTGTAATGTAATGTAAAAGCTGCAGCAATGTGGAAAACACTTTGGCAGTTCCACAGGATTAAAAATAGAACTACTACGGGATCTAGCAATTCCACTCCTAGGTATAAGTCCATAAGAATTAAAAGCAGATATCTGGATCCCAAGATCCAAGATGGTGGAGCAGATGAACACTGTGCTTCCTTCCATGAATACATTAAAATTACAACTAAATTATAGAACAATCAACCTGGAGAACCATCTAAAGTCTGGCTGAACAGAAGTTTTATGCCTAAGGATATAAAAAAGAAGCCACGTCGAGACTGGCAGGAGGGGTCAAGAAGCAGAACTGGCTAACCTCAAACCTTCGTGTGGTGGTTGAGAACCAGGAGGGATATCTTGGCTACAGTTTCCCTCCAGAGGAGTGAGGGACCCCAGCCTCCCACACTGGCTTCCTAAACTCAGAGTACTGGTGCTGGGAAGAGAGCCCCCTCAACATCTGGCTGTGAAAACACAATGGGGATTCTGACCATCCAGGAGGGACAGAAGGCTGTGGGAAACCCAGGCGTCCTCTCAAAGGGCCTGCACACAGACTCTCTCATTCCCAGGCACTCACCTTGGGCTCCAGGAGAGGGACAGTAACTCAGGGGGTGCCAGAGACATATGGGGGGCAAACTGAGTTGTGTCACTTCACAGCAAGGGCTGAAGGACAGTCAGCATTTTCCCTGTGAGGGATTCTTGTCCCATGCAGCCAGCAGGTTGGTGCCATTTTTCTTGTATTGAGCCCTCCCACTACACTTACAGCCAAATCTGAATCTGATTGGTCTGATGAGATCCGCAGCTCTGCCCCTCTGGCTCACTGAAACCTCACTCCACCCAACTCCCCCAACAACAGAGGTATTTTCTCCAAGTGCAGCCAGCCCTGCCACCCATTGCACTCTTTCATTGGAAAACTATTGGAGTCTGACAGGCCTCAGGCAGGTGGCAACTGGCCTTGGAGTGGTCTGAGACTTTTGCTGAGTAGCTTCAGGCTCAGCACTAGCACCAAACCAGAATTTACATTAACCTGGTCACCACAACGCTTCCCACTCTGGTGACTCCCTGAGACACTGCCTCACCCAACTTGCATACCTCATGAGGCTTTATCAATGGCTGAACCGTAAAGACCCTGGCAGGTGGAAGCAGGCCTCAGGGTGTCCTGGCATTTTATGGAGCTGCCCCAGACCTGGTACTAGTAAATTAAAAGGGAGCTCCCATAAGATTGTCAGCTGATTTCTCAACAGAAACTTTGCAGGCCAGAAGGGATTTGCAGGAAATATTCCAAGTGATGAAACACGAGGATCTACAACCAAGACTACTCTACCCAGCAAGGCTATCATTTAAAATCAAAGGACAGATAAAGAGCTTCCCAGACAAGCAAAAGCTAAAGGAGTTCATCACCACCCAACCAGTATTACAAGGAATGTAGAGGGACTTCTTTAAGATGGAAAAAAAAAATCAAAAGTATGAATAATAAAATAGCAATAGTTACATATCTATCAACAATTATTTTCAATGTAAATGGATTAAATGCCCCACTCAAAAGACATAGGAGGGCTGAATGGATAAGAAAACAAGACCCTTACATATGCTGCCTACAAGAGACTCACTTCAGATTGAAAGACACAAACAGATAGAAAGTAAAGGGATGGAAGAAGATATTTCATGAAAATGGAAATTAAAAAAAAACAAACAAACCAGAAAAAGAAGGTGGGGTAGCAATACTTATACAAGACAAATAGACTTTAAAACAAAGACTACGACAAGAGACAAGAGACAAAGATGGACCCGGTAATCTCACTTCAAGGTATTTATCTGAAGAAACCCAATGCTACTTCAAGGGGACATGTGCATCCATATGTTCACTGCAGTATTGTTTACAATGGTCAAGATGAGGCAGCCTGGATGTCTGTCAATGGATGAATGGATAAAGATGAGGTGGTATACAATGGAATATTGCTTGGCCAGGGAAGGGAATGGGTTCTTGCCATCTGCAGTGCGTAGATGGACATGGAAGGTACTGTGCTGAGTGGAGTGTCAGACAGATGAAATGTGATTTCACTTATATGTGGAATCTAAAGAACAAAATAAACAAATAATACAGAAACAAACTCATAGATACAGAGAACATTTTGATGGTTGCCAGATGGGAAGGGGGTTGTGGATAAGTGAAAAGGGGGAAGGGATTAAGAAGTACAAATTGGTTGTTACACAATAATCATGGGGATGTAGGGTACAGCATAAGGAATATAGTCAATAATATTGTAATAACTATGTATGGTGCAGTTGGGTACTAGACTTGTTGGAGTGATAAGATAGGTGGGGGTTGGGGGGCAGGGTGAAAAGGTGAAAGGATTAAGTAGTACAAACTGATAGTTGCAAAATTGTCATGGGGATATAAAGTAAAGCATAGGGAATATAGACAATAATATGGTAATAACTATGTATAGTGAGTGCCAGGTGAGTACTAGACTAGTGAGGAGGAACATTTCTTAAATTACACAAATGTCTAACCACTATGCTGTACACCTGAAATTAACATAAAATAATATTGAATGTCAACTGTAATTAAAAATTTTTAAAGAGGGAGGGAGTTGAAAGGGAATAAGAGGTCCAAATTTCCAGGTATAAAACAAATAAGTCATGGGGATATAATATACAGCATAGAGAATATAGTCAATAATATTGTGATAGTGTGGTATGGTGTCAGATGGTTGCTGGACTTACTATGATGATCACTTCTTTAGGTATATAAATTTCAAATAACTATGGTGTACCCCTGAAATAAATATAATGTTGTATGTTAGCTATATTTTAATAAAAATCTTTTTTAAAGCAGATATCTGTACAGCAATGTTTAGAGCAGCATTATTTACCATAACAGAAAGGTAGAAACAACCCAAGTGTCTAACAATAGATAAATGGCTACACAAAATGTGAAATATATATATATATATATATATATATATATATATATATATATATATATACACACACAGTGAAATACTATTCAGCCATAAAAAGGAATGAAATT
This sequence comes from Hipposideros armiger, assembly GCF_001890085.2. Taxonomy (NCBI): domain Eukaryota; kingdom Metazoa; phylum Chordata; class Mammalia; order Chiroptera; family Hipposideridae; genus Hipposideros; species Hipposideros armiger. Next base: position 376,477 of record NW_017731959.1, read on the forward strand.
TTGATTGTGATATGTACTACAACATGGAAGGGCCTTGAGAATATTATGCTTAGTGAATAAGGCAGACACAGAAGGATAAATATTATTTGATGCCATTTATATGGTGTACCTAGAATAGGCAATTTGATAGAGAAAATAGAATAGAGGTAACCAGGGGCTGGGACAGATGGGAGTGGGGTCATTGTTTAATTGGTACAGAGTTTATATTGGGGATGATGAAAAAGATTAGGTTATAGGCAGTGATGAGTAGACAACATTGTGAATGTAATTAACGCTGAATTATACACTTACAAATGGCTAAAAGAGGACATATTATGGTATGAGGTCAGACTATTAAGTTCGCGAACTCATCCTAGAAAACGAGCTACATACCTCATTGCTGACTTCACTACAGTCACCTTCGTAGTACTCCTCTTGGGAAGCTATGCACCAATGCCAGAGCCTAGTCCACCCTTCAAAGCAATTTTGGAACTCTTTTTCTGGAATGGCCATCAGCGCTGTCATCGTATTACCCTTGATGTCCTGAATGTCATCAAAATGTTTTCCTTTCAATATTTCCTTTATCTTTGGTAGAGAAAGAAGTCACTGGGGGACAGATCAGGTAAGTACGGAGGGTGTTCCAATACAGTTATTTGTTTACTGGCTAAAAACTCCCTCACAGACAGTGCCGCGTGAGTTGGTGCATTGTCGTGATGCAAGGACCATGAGTTGTTGGTGAAAAGTTCAGGTCGTCTAACTTTTTCACGCAGCCTTTGCAGCACTTCCAAATAGTAAACTTGGTTAACTGTTTGTCCAGTTGGTACAAATTCATATTGAATAATCCCTCTGATATCAAAAAAAAGGTTAGCAACATCGTTGCAACAAGTTCATGAACTTAATTGACAGACCTCATATGTATATTTTGCCATAACAAAATGTATTTTTTTAAAGAAGTGAATGTGAAAGTTGGGGAGGGGCATTGAAAAGGTAGCCAGGGAAGGTATCACTGCAAAGGTGACCTTTGAGTAAAAAAGCCCTAAAGGAGGTGGGAGATATGTGGCCATCTTGGTAAGGATGTTTCTGCTGCAGGAAGTAGTAAGGAAAATGGGCCTGAAGTGAGAGTGAGAAAGGGACATTCCAGAACAGGAGGAAGCCAGCGTGACTAACAGGAGGTGTGGTCAGAGAAGGAGCAGGAGTATTTTGGTTTCTGCTGGAACGGTGAGTCACTGGAAGATTCTGAGTACAGGTTCGCGATGCTGCTTGAGTTATAACAAGATCTGGTCCAATAAAAATTCCTGGTTACCGAACCGGCCAGCTAGTGGCCAGTTTGCGACCTCCTGGGAGTCTCCTCTGAGGAAGCGCCTAGTGTTTCCCAGGACGCGCTTCTGCTAGCTGCCATCGGGGGGCAGCAGAGCCGCGCTGCGCGCCGGGCGTTCTGGTGGCTTTGTCCCGCCGCGCCCTAGGGCGCAGGTAGTCCAGTCCTTGGGAAGCTTAAGCAAAAACCGGTCCATAGTCCCGCACTTCAGCTCGGCCCCTTTAAGAGCCAGTTTCCGGAGGCCAGACCTGGGGCTAGTGATGCACCGGGGACAAACCACGAGATGGGAATGGGGGGAGGCGGAGTGAACTTCCAAAGTAAAACCCCAACTTTTCCTGGGCCCGATTCCCCTTGGGCGTCCCTAAGGGGGCAGAGCTTTCCTTCTGGGAACTTCACTTGGTTCTTTAAGTCATCTAAGTGAAGGACACAAGAGGCCCGCGGCGCCTCAGTCCATTGGGACGAGTAGAACCCCAAGACTAGTGGAAAAAGCAGGCGCTAATGACAAGCCTCTCCCTATCCCAAGCTCGTTTAGACTCGCCCCGCCCTGCATGGTATACCTAGGCGGGTCCATCGCGGGCCGGAGAGAGGGGTGAGAGGAAACAGGTGCGCGCCGGGGCCCGCCCCCCTCAACAGGTGAATCACACCAGTTGAGTCTCGGTTCTCATGAGTCACACTCCGCTCGTCGTGGCCGGAGCAGGAGTGCGCGGGACGGGATCGCAGGTCTGCAGGCGCCCACCCGGCGGGCTGGTCACTTGGTTCAGACCCTAGGGGCTGGAGCACACCTGGGTCAACCCACTTCCGGGCAGGGAGGCAGAGGAGCCCCTTCCGCCGCCCACCCCTTTGCTCAGCCCTCCGTTCTCACCCTGTGTACCTGGGCCGATCCATTCCCAAAGCTCGCAGGGGGTGGAGTGGCTGAGAGAACCAAAGTGAATCAAGCAAGTTTCGCGCAGAAAGCTGGAGGCATTTTTCATCCACGTTGTTTCCGGTCATTAGAATCCTAGAATTGGGCAGGGTGGGCTTGGAACAGGGACAAGAAACGGAAGCGGGAAGGGGAGGAGCATGCACTCCTTCCAGCCTTGGTGCGCGCCGCGCCCCCTACCCTCCGGGCACCCGGGAGGGGACGCGCGGACCAGACGAGGCCAGATGGCCGCAATGGCGCCAGTGGCCCTTGGACTCTCCTCGGGGCTGGGCTCCTACCTAGCCACCCCGAGTTGGGGCGCGGTTGTCTTCGTGTGGCTCTTTCTCGGCACCTTGTGCACAGGTACTCAGAGCGGGGCCCTTGGTGCGGTGGAAGGGCCGGGAGGGTACTATAAGAAGGGGGAAGGATGGGGTTCTACACCAACAAGGAGGCAGGAGAGCTGGAGGAGGAAGAATCGCAGAGACGGGGACCTCCCGATCCCCAGGGTCTCGGGAGATCCCTTGTGTGCCAGAGTGAGGGGAATGCCTCCATTCGTGTAGGCAGCGCTCCCCTGCCCTTGTTCAGAGATAGCAGGAAGTGAAACTCCGGGACCGCGAACCCTGGAGCGGCAAGGAGAATGGGACTATTTTTAAAGCAGGGGTGAAGGACCAGCCGATCACTGGGAAAGGCCGGGATGGGGGAATGGGGAGCGGGCACTCGAGGGCTGGATCAGACGCTTCCTAGAGGTAGAGACCAAGAAACAGCGCCCAGGCCTCGGGTGGGTGCGGGATGGGGGACTCCCCACTCATGTACCTCAGGCTCCGAAGTATCTGTGTGTAAGGCCTGGTGGAATGGACTTTTGGACTTGGTTTGAAACCGTATTCTGCTGGCAAGCTTTCACTGGATCGGATGTTTGTTTGAGTGAGAGCTTGGGGGGAATTTTATCTTTCTGCAAGGACTTTTGGTGTGTTCATTTGAGATGGCTTTGGGTAGGGTGAGGTGGGAGGCTGATGGAGACATTATGGGGGCTTTAGCTATTAGCTACTCCATGGCTAATTTACACGCCCCCCTCCCCAAAATCACAAAACCTGGGGCAACTTGGAACGTTGGTGGTGGTTTTTGAAATCGGGTCCCCAGTACTTTGTGGTGGTCATTGGGGCTTGCCTGTACAGACCACAGAGAGAAGCCCTTTCTGTGAGAGAATGGCCAAGGGAAGAGGGGTCTGGGGTGGTTCAAAGGACACACTCTGAGATGAGGGATGGACAGGATGTTCCAAGAAATCTGTCCATCTGACCTTGTACCTGCCACTTGAGCCCCATGGGTCTATAAAATGGGCATGATTATCTGAGCTGCCTCACCAGTTCTGGGGATTAAGGAACAATGTGTGCCAGGCGCTCTGTAAAACCATACACTTGTTAAGTGTCAACTTGGTGACAAGGGATGTTGCTCATTTCTGCTGAAGTACTTCCCAGAGCTCATAGCGGTCCCTGATGACTCTCCTCTTGCCCTCAGCCCCTGCCAGTGCCATCCAGGTGACCGTGTCAGACCCTTACCACGTGGTGATCCTTTTCCAGCCTGTGACCCTACCCTGCACCTACCAGTTGACTACGACCCCCACGGCACCCATCGTGATCTGGAAGTACAAGTCTTTCTGCCGGGACCGCATCGCTGATGCCTTTTCCCCAGCCAGCGTCGACAACCAGATCAATGCCCAGCTGGCGGCTGGTAACCCAGGCTACAACCCTTATGTGGAGTGCCAGGACAGCGTGCGCACCATCAGGGTTGTGGCCACCAAGCAAGGCAATGCCGTTACCCTGGGAGACTACTATCAGGGCCGGAGGATCACTATAACAGGAAGTATGTTGGATGGGGCAAGGGAGAAGACATGGGGACAGGGACAGGCTCGAGCTGGCTCTCTTGTGCACAACCTGGAGTCCCCACCTCAAGCTTCTCAGTGCTAGTGCCTGAAAGGACTGACAAAGGCAGGATCCTTCCTTCTATCCTATCCACTCATTCCCTTATTTAACGACAAAGATTTATTGAGCACCTAACATATACCAGGTGCTCTTCAAGGCCCTGGAAGTGCAGAAGTAAACAAAATTATCAAATCCCTTCCCTTGTGGAGCTCACATTCCAGTGAGGGAGACAAATAAGATAAATATAACACATACTCTCAAGTACTTGGAGATAAAGAAAAGTAGGTAATGGAAAAAGAGGCAAGGGTTTTATAATACTAATACTACCATAGTAAGTAAAATTTATGTCAGTAACAACTTATAAAGGGCCTCCTATGTGCCAGGCTGTAATCCAGGTTTACGTGGATTAACTCATTTAGATCACACAGTAATTGTGTAAGTAGATTCTGTTGCTGTCATTTTACTGAGGCCCAGAGAGGCAAAGTGACTTGCACAGGGTCACACAGCTGGTAAGAGCTGCGATTCTATGTCAGCCACTTTGGGTCTAGTCTCTAAGCTGTTAAGCCCTTTGCTTGCCCAGGGTGGTCAGCAAAGCTCTCACAGAGGTAACATGAGTGAACTGAAGGGGCGAGAGATTTTAATGACGAAAGTGTACGACTTGCCAGGCGCTTTACACACATTCTCCCCCTGACTCCTCATGGCCACATTTTGCACTTGACAACTGAGACAGAGAAGTAAAGTAGCTTGTCTAAGGCGCACAGCTAGTAAAGAGCTGGAGCTAGGATTTGAACCCGGGCAGCCCTGAGAGCCTTTGTCCTTAACCTTAATGCTTCCTGCTGATAGAAAGTGCCTGTTGGGACTAAGTAAGGGGCGGTGGGGAAGTCATTCATTCATCCATTTAGTTGGTATTTATTGATCACCTACTAAGTGCCAGGTGCTGTTGTAGGTGCTGGGGATGGCATGGTCATCAGAATAGCTGATGTCCTTGCCTTCAGCTGGGATGAGGTAGGCAGTAAATATGCAGATAAAGGAAGAGTAAGAGAATATCAGAGAGTACTGAGTGCTACAATAAGACAGACCTGGGTCATGTGCTTTATGGAGTGACTTGGGCACATCCTTTAAGATCTCTGCAGATGTGATCTGAGGAGGCACTGGGACTTGGGCACTAACGAATCTAGAGCGCAGAGAAAGGTGATGGGCAGTAGTGGGTAAGGAGTGAAGGCGCACCCACTTAATGGATTTATCCTTTCACTGTGTTAAACAAAATTAGGGTTTTAATCTTGGGCATGAGGGCAGAAGAGCGAAGGGAATGTCCCTTTGCAGACCGCAAGAGACCAGGCCATGGGACACACTCCTTCTCTCACTCTGTCTAAACCATGGACAAAAGGCAAGTTTCTAGGGACCCAGCCTGTCAATCCTGTTTTGGGGCGGGACCAGACCTACTTGCCCTGAATTTCCATGAGCAACTCAATCCAAAGCATCCTGCTGTTCTTGACAGAGGGCTTCTTGGGGGGTTCATCTTGTCCTGGCCTCCTCCCCAATATCCCAGGACCTCTCCGGCCAAGACAAGGCATGACTGTCCAGCAGCCCTGTGAGGACAGCCCAAGTGCTGAGAGTGCCCTTGAAGGCTGGCTGGAATCATGCCATTGCTGAGTCCAAAGCTCCAGAGTGACCCTGGGGCAGAGTCTTCATGCTCTAAAGGCTTCGCAGGCCCAGGTCTTTCAAGCTGCCTTGACCTGGGCCCGTGTTTGATACAGGCTGTGATTTGTAAGCATCCATTGTGTGGACGTCCTCTCAGGAAGCCCAGTAGCCATGGGAGCTTCCTCCATTTGAGCTTTCAGGATGGAGAAATGTGGACTCCCTGTGCTGTTCCTAGCGTCACCAACCATCGGGTTTTAAGTTACAGTAGTCCTGGGCAAACTATAATGGTGGTTCATCCTCTGTGTCCCTCAACTCGGGTGAGTCCCAACTCCCCGTTACATTCTTCCCTGCTTTGGGTGATATGTGGGGCACCTGGATAGGAGCCCTGTTTCTACCTCATGCTGCTTGGTTAGAGTCCGTGTACCCCCCACCCCCCACACATTAACACTGGACCAGAGAGCCCACGGGACCCCCAAGATCATGAAGGCTGTGTGTAGATAAGGAACCAGAGGCCCAGAGGTGTGGAAGAGGTCCAACTTTTGTTCCTAACTGGAGACCCGGCATCTTCTCCCTGCACCCAAAACAATTAGAGCAATACCCGGCCCAGCATGTCAGGACCAGACATAGAACAGACCGGGGACAGGGTGCGCCTTGCAGGAAGGAGGTGGGCCCAGGGCTTTGAATTGATCAAAAGAAGCCAGAAAGCCATATTTTTTGTGGGTTTTAGAAATATCATGCAGGCCAAGAAAATGCATTGAGTCCCAGATCTGAGCCACAGGAGCCCAGATTTCAACTCCTGGCCTATGAACTTTTGCTGTGGTGGAGGTTCCTGTCCACAGTCTTCAGAGCTGGGCAGGGACCTGCCCTTGAACTCTGGTTTTGGAGAGGCGTGGTCAGAGTGTGGTTTAAAGACAAGGTGGGAAAATGGTGGCACTCTGGATAGTCTGAAGCGTGTGGGAGAATGTTGGTCAGAGTTTACGAGGATTCAGTGACAGAATACATGCAACGGGACCCAGCACATAGAACTCAATAACTGGTGGCTAGATGCGTGACCATGGAGTGGAGTCGTGTTCTCCACTCCTTCATATCTGCTCTTAAGGTCAGCCTACTTGAACCTGCACAACCTTCACCTCCACACTGGCGCTTTCTGTCTGTCTTCCCTGATTGGTTTTCTCTGTACTGCTTACCACCATCTGATATGCCTTGTATTTACATTTTTTACTTGTCTCTCTGCAAGCTAAGGTCTGAGCTCTGCAAGGTCAGGGATAATTTATATCTGGTTTCTATAGCAGTGGTTCTCAGACTGTTGGTCTTAGGGTCTTAGGTCTCTACACTCTGAAATACTGAGGTCCTCAAAGAACTTTGTTTTTATACCTAGCAAATGGAGAGAAATTTAAAAAATATTTAAAATGACAATGATCAACTCCTTATAGGTTAATATAGATAATAGACTTTTTATGAAAATACTACCATATTTTCCAAAACAAACCAAAAAATACGTTAATGAAAGGTGTGTCATTGCTTTATGTTTTTGCACATCTCCTTGAAGCCTGGCAGAGTACAGGAAGCTGGATTGTCAGAGCTGCTTCTGCATTCTATATATTGGGATAGCACATGTCATGTGACCTCTGGACAACGCCATAGTACATTTAGAGATTAAGTGAAAAAGGCAAATAACATCTTAGTATTACTATATAAATAACTTTGACCTCTGGGATTCTCTGAAAAGGTCTGGGGGAACCCCAGCGTCCACGGAGAACTGTTCTAGAGTATACCACGTGCCTCAGATATAGTGCCTGGAACACAGGATGCTTTCAGTAATTATGTGCTGAATATTTAATGACTGTATCAAGGGCCTTTTTGCATATAGCATGTGTCCAGAACGCTGGAACAGACAACAAATGCTTAGTGTAAGTGAGGTTAGCATGAGGACGGAAGGGACTCATTTCCAGGTCCTGGCCAGGCCCTGTGTCAGGCACTGGAGACTCACCAGTGACTGAGACACCAGGTTCTACTTGTATGACGCTCACATTCTCCTGGGTATGGGATCGGGGGTGCTCCGCACCTCAGCTGGCTGATACAGTTCAGCAGTGGGGTGGGGGTCTGTGTGAGCAGGGTGGAACCAGCCCTGACAAGGTCTGAGGACACGGTGCCAGGCAGAGGTACCAGCACAAGCACAAGCCCAGGTCAGGGCCAGCATGCTGGGGCACAGTGAGGAGGCTGATGTGTCCTAAGCTTAGTGAGTGAAGGAGAATGGTGGGGATGAGGCTAGTGTGGTAACTGGTGGCCAGATCGTGCCAAGGACCAGGGTAAGGCGTTTGCAGTGGTTGAGAGACGTCGAAAGGAGGGATTTTGTATGGACGTGAGGTCTTCCATAGGCGAAAGGCTTGGGTTCTTTCATTCCTTTGGCAATTGGCTGATGCCCTGGTGGATGCCAGGTGCTGCAGGCTGGGGCACACACAGTTACTGCCCTCAGCTGACATGGAGAAGGGAGTGGATACAGGGCACAAGGTGGTAGGCAGGTCAGCGGGGGCCAGAGTGCCAGAGCAGCTGGGAGGAAAGGGGCGGGTGGCTGTGTGGGTGCTCCTGTCTCCTGTCCTCTGTGGCCTTAGGTGAAGCTGACCACTAGTTCTCACCCGGTCCCATACTGGTGGATGGCTGTAGGGATTTGACTAATTAGGGCCTGAGGAGTAGCGAGAAAACCGGATGTGCTGAAAGACTTCATTATGGTGTAATTAATAGGCTCCTTGCCCCAGGGCTGCTTCAGACCTGAGCGTCCCCAAGCCCTGGGCCTGACCTGGGGAACTGGGATGGTCTAACTCCCCCGCCACACACACTCTTTCTCAAGCCTGGGCGTCTCCTTATCCTGGACCCACATCCTTGGGCCTATACCAGGCTCCCTGATGGTTCATGTAGGGGGAGGTAAGTTTTGCTTTGAGAGGTGGCAAACAGCATGGTTATAATTCTGAAGCGCTCCCTCTGGAGTCGGACCATCCCAGCTCCACCACTAATGAGCTACATGACTTTGGGCGGGTCAGGTCTTCTCATCTATAAACCGGGAAAATAACACTGCCCACCTCACAGACTTCTTGAAATACCCCATGTTAAGTGTTTAATACAGAGCCTAGGAGGAATCACGGCCTGGGTATGAATATTTTGTTGTCACTTAGTGCATCTGCAGCCCTTGTTCCCTTGTCCCTTCCCTGATGTCCCCTTGCGCGGAGGCCCTGGCCTCCCCCGCGGTGGCCTCACACTCTCCTGATACAGATGCTGACCTGACCTTCGACCAGACAGCCTGGGGGGACAGTGGTGTGTATTACTGCTCCGTGGTCTCAGCCCAGGACCTCCAGGGGAACAACGAGGCCTACGCAGAGCTCATCGTCCTCGGTGAGTGGGCTGGGCCCCGAGGGCCTGGGAAGGGGAGGGGAAGGGGGAGGGGCTCTTCTCCCACTTCTGTGTCTCCCTCTGCCCTCCAGCTCACTCTCTGGGCTCTGTCGCCTGCTTTGCTTTCCCTTCATGGCACCACCAGTCACTTGGGCTTACCTGTGCCCTGCTCCCTGGGCAGAGACACTCCCCCCACAACCCGCAACATTTCAAATAAGCCAGAGCCAAACTACAAGTGGAGAGAACTGGGGACTCGGCCTCTTCCCATCTCATTTTCTAAAAATATAGACATGGTCAGAGTTGATTGGCAGGGAGGATGGTGTATATAATTGAGAGGAAACTGGACCAACCTTCTGTCACATCTCCAGGGCCACATCTGACCCCGGAGGCCCTTGCCAAAGACGGGAACCTTATTGCCCTGCTGGGATGGCATTGTGTGGCTTATACAGTGAGTGTTTCCTTCAGACAAGGCCCTCTCGATGCCCAAGGACAGGGTAGGGTAGCTACTAGCAGTCCTTGTCTAGCTATGAGCCTGCCGCCACCACTGCCATCGCCATGTGTGGAAGGGATGCTGCCTTTAGCCAGATGCCCTGTTTTCAGCCTACACATACATACAGGCTTGTGTGACATGTGCTGTATGTGAGATGCTGCTAGGCTATACATTGCCATCATCATATGCATGGTGCGTGATGCAAGGAAACGCATGTGTGAATGAGCACACATGACGGGAGCATGCTCCAGGGTGCTCAGGCCATGCCACAGAGTTCATGCGTGGGCAACAGACTACATGCACCAGTGACCCAGAGAACCTCTGTGTTCCTTTGGTAAGATGCACAATTTGCATGAGCAGTTCTCAAAATGCAGTCTCAGGACCTGCTTACACTCTGAAAAATTATTGAGGATCTCAAAGAGTTTTTGTTCACGTTTTTGTGGGTTATACCTATAGTCGCTTAATGTCTTAGAAATTGGCACTGGGAAATTTTTAAAGCAAGGCACACAAGTACACAATCCATTACCATCAGATCAATGATGTCATCACATGTCACAGAGCCTCTGGAAAACGCCACTGTACACCCGTGACAGAACGAGAGTGAAAAGGGCAAATATTGGCTTAGTGTTATCATGAAAATATTAATAGTTTTGGCCTTGGGGCCTTGACCACACTTTGAGAACTGCTGGTTTGGATATTGGAACCCCCTTGTGGGAGCACGTGGCTTAGAGTGCATGAGCTTTGGAGACAGGTTTGTTGGCAGTGAGCTGGGTGTGTGGATGCCCCTACAATATGCTTGAGGGCACAGAGCAACTGTGGCACCTGAGGGAAGGCACAAGCTGTGCCATGAAACTGGCGGACAGGGCAGCATGCATGGACCAAGATGGGACCCTTGTGGGCCAAAGAACTAGGGCCACCCTATAACTTTTAGGGGCTCTAGGCACTTTTGCCTTCATGGACCTCTTCCTCTATAATAAAAAAATTCTATTTAATGGTTGCCTTGCTATAAAGACAATTTGTTACTATATATTTGGTATATTTTTTAATTCAGATTTTAAAATAAAATTAAAACTTTCATGGGCCCTAGGACACTGTGCCTGCTGTGCCTGATTAGCATAAGACTGTCCTATCACAAGATGCAACCCTTTGGGGCAATAGGACCTGTGTACGTGGAAAAGATGGAGCGCCCAAACCGAGGTTGCACCGTCAGAACCAATGGGAGATGGACTGGAACCCTTTTGGGCAGCAAAATCCCCTGAGGCATGAGAGAGGGTGAATTATGTGATGGAAGCCTTCTGGAAAACAGCACCCACATGGGGAAGGGGGATGGAGGGCAGGAACCACGTGCTGGGACCCTTCTAGGCCACCAACCCGTCCTCTGCTTCAGGGTACACCTTCACCCAGAGGAGCCTGGAGCTGGGCTTCAGGGGAGGGGTGGCCTGGGCTGGCCCTTGCCAGCATAATCTGTCTCTCTTTTGTCCCTCCAGGCAGGACCTCGGGGGTGGCTGAGCTCTTACCTGGTTTTCAGGCGGGGCCCATGGAAGGTACGGGGGTGGAGTCCCCCATACATCACTTACCTCTTCTAAGTATTCTCCCCCACCCTAAACACCGCTCTCTGTAGACTCCCCACTAACCTCGCCTGTTTCCAACTCTGGCATCTCGTGGCCTGGCTCTGGGCTTTGGGGTGGGCTGGGATGGCTGAAGATGGGCCTGGAGTGTAGGCAGGAAGCTCCTGTGACTGGTGCTCATAGTGCTCTTCTGGGGTTTGGGATCTGGGCTGCTGGCTCTCTATCCGCCCCTCTGAGGCTACAGCTTGTCTTGCTCTGGCCAGGTCACCTCTCGTTTTCTGCCTTGCCCCGATGAGCCCAGGGTGAGTTCCCTAACTTTGGGACTGGCCTGGGTTGTAGAACGGTAGGCATCCCTCTGCTGTTGCGCCCCAGCCTCTAGCACAGAGAATCCAGCAAGGGCTGCAGCTTTCCTAATAAGCTTTGCAAATAGCTTTTGCTCTACCCATCTCTGCGCTGCCCTGCTGTGTGCCTGTGTCCCTCTTCTCCTGTAGGCCTCCTGGCTCAGGGCCTGTTCTCATCTCTCTGCAGACTGGTTGTTCGTGGTTGTTGTCTGCCTGGCTGTCTTCCTTGTCTTCCTCCTGCTGGGCATCTGCTGGTGTCAGTGTTGCCCCCACACCTGTTGCTGTTACGTCAGGTGCCCCTGCTGCCCGGAGAAATGCTGCTGCCCAGAGGCTCGTAAGTGCCCCTTGCGTGACCATTCCCACTTGGTGTCCCACCTGGATTCAAGGGGACGAGGTGCCACCGGTCTAGAGGTTATGGGGCAAGCGATTTGGGAGAAAGTGGGCCAAGGAGGACCAGCTGATTCAGATTTTTATTTACATACCTCAACTTTGCATTTATTTTTAATCCTTGAGTTTTTATTTTTGAAAGTATAATCTCTACATGTGGTAAAAAACAAAATTCAAATAGTACAAAACATTCACTAGAAAGTAAAGCTCCCTTTGAAAACAAAATCTTGGGGTGGCTGGTTAGCTCAGTTGGTGAGAGCACGGTGCTCATAACACCCAGGTTGCCGGTTCAATCCCCACATGAGCCATTGTGAGCTGCACCCTCCACAACTAGATTGAAACAACTACTTGACTTGGAGCTGATGGGTCCTGGAAAAATACACTGTTCCTCAATAAAAACAAAACAAAACCCAAAAAACTTAAGGGAAAAAGGTAAGGAACCAAACAGGATTTATAATACCACATAACTTAAGCAAATTTAAAAAACCCATACCCACACAAGCACTTGGCTTTTACATGACACTATGTTTAAAGGCATATCTAGCACATGCATGGCACCTGGAGGGTTGGGAATGGAAGTGGGACCAGAGCTGAAGGGCGGGGGGCGGGGGCAGCAAACAAGATAGGCGAGGGGATAGAAGAAGAAAGTGAGTCTCCCTCCTCCCGCTGCCGCATTGTCCCTTCTCGGGGACCCTCTGGGTATACCAGCACCTCTGCACGCAGTTGTTGTGAAGTTTTCGTGACTGTTTTCATCAACTTTGATATGAAAGTTTACGTTGGCCACGTTCTTATATGCAGACATATCTGATATCTAGTCTCTTGCATTTAATGGTGTCCATGGAAGCATACTTCTTTACTAGTCCTTAGTAAGTTCAACACTTCCACCTTTTCCTTCATCATTGTCAAGTTCACCATATCTTTGGTTGATGAACAGATGATGTTGATAGCGAGAAACAAATAACTTCACATGTGAGGAGCACCTAGAACGTGAGACCGAAAGAGGGATAGACCAGCTCCTCTCATGGCGCCTGCCCATTTCTAGGCCAGTAATGAACAGGCTGTGTAAAGAATGACCCATGTACTCCAGAGAGATGCATGTTTGTGTACTTTAAAGCTTACACAGATGTGCCAGAACTCCAGGGTAACACAGTCCAAGCTGCGTTAATAGCAGAATCGTATGCGATTGTTGCAAACTTGGGCAGGTTGAGGTTTGAGGCCTGGCTTGCTTCCTTACCAGCTTGGAAGGACAGTGAGTACTTTCCCTCTCAGACTCAGTCTCCTTTTTTGTCAAATGGGGCTGTGGAAGAGACCTCTGTACAGGGTGAGTCTGGGGAACTGGTGTGGCGACCATTTAGTGCAGGGCTCGGCCTACATAAAATGTTTCATGCCCACTAGCCATTGGACCTTGCTGCTGTCAACATCAGTTAATGACGGAGGGCCAGGATGCAAATCAGAGCCCTGCCACTCACACTGGGTGACCTCAGACAAGCAGTGTCTTCTCTGAACCTGTTTCCTTCTCTGCAAGGCCCTGACCTCATGGGGTGCCATGAGCATTAAGGGAAGACTGTAAGTGCCCAGCACGGGGCTGCGGCTCTGTCCTTGCTGGCCAATTTTATGGTCATTGAGCTCAGTGGTGGGCAACTTGGTTCTTCAAAATATCTCTCCCCTGAAAAAAGCCACTGCTGTCTGGAGGCTTGTGCTGGCCATCCCTTCTCTTGTCATTTTTAGTTGAGAGCTGGTTCAGGTGGTGGATGTTAGTCCCTTGGGGAGGGACCAAGGGCTGCAACCAAATTTGCCGTTACCCCACTAATTAAGGCTGGGGTGGAGACTGCAGATTTCCTCCATCTGAGTCCATTACCCAAAACCGAGGCCCCATTAACTTCTCGCCAGAGTTCCTGTTACTTTTGTGCAGCCACAGCCCTCTTGGGCCATCTGCTAATTATAAAACATCAGCTGAGCGATCGAGGGGCTTCCCCTGGGGGGCACTGAGCACAGCCTCCTGCTTCCCCACTGAATCAGAGGTGAAGGGATCATTCTGAACCTATCCCCCGACCCTCACCCATTTTCCTGTTAGAGGCCCAGGGAGGAAGTGACTTGCCTAGGCCCAGTGACTTTGCTACAAGAGCGGCCACCAGAACCCAGTCTCTTGCCTGGGGAGAAAGGCAGTGAGGAGGATTTGACCTTGAGTTGTCAAGCCTAGGCCCAGGAGTGAGGTGGGGGCGGGTAGTAGAAGTGGATGCGCCCTTGAGTTGGAAACACTTTGCTGCTTGGCTGAGACAAGTGAACAGGGTCCCTATGCTCCTGCCTCAGACTCATCCCCATTTGTCTAGGTCCTGAAGACCCCATGGGGAGGACCAAGCAGGCCTGAGAGGAGCTTGTGGGTCCAGCATATGGGGTTTATCTAACGGGGCATCTTTGCCTCCTGTTGCTCCATGAGAATGCAGGCCCAGGGTAGCCACATCTTCTGATAAAGTGGCAAGAAAGTTGGAACTTTATATAAAACTTCGACAAATGTTGCTGAACCATCACTGTCAAACAAAACAGATTGGTCTGCCAGATTGGGGCCACAGGCTGCTAGTGTGCACACATCCTTAAAGCTCTGAGGAATCACACAGCTGTGGACTCAGTGAAGATGGACCTGCAGAAACCAACCACATGGCTAGGGAAGCTCCACCGCTGGTGGACTGGGGAGAAGGTCTAGGTACATCCCTCCCAACCTTCTATCACAGGGAAGGGCAGCATGGTTTCTGCTACCTTCTCACACTGTGTGTTTCCTCCTAGTGTATGCTGCTGGCAAAGCAGCCACCTCAGGCGTCCCAAGCATCTACGCCCCCAGCACCTATGCCTACCTCTCCCCGGCCAAGACCCCACCCCCAGCAGCCATGATTCCCATGGGCCCTGTCTACAACGGTTACCCTGGAGACTTCGACAGGAATAGCTCAGGTGAGGCCTGTGGGAGCTAGGAGCAGCAGGTAGGCTGGGCATTTGGGCACTAAGGGGTGTGGGGCTGGAAGGAAGAGAGCTTGAGGCTGGGAATGCAAGGCTTTGCTCTAGGTGGGTAGCCACTCACAGCCAGTCTCCCTCAGTAGGTGGCCACAGCTCCCAGGTACCCCTCCTACGTGACACAGACAGCAGTGTGACTTCTGGTAAGAACCAATTGTTATGAAGTTGGACATGCCTACAGGGGGTGGAGCTGGGTCAGCACCCAAACTGAACCCCTCCATCTCCTGTCCCTAGAAGTTCGTAGTGGTTACAGGATTCAGGCTAGCCAGCAGGATGACTCCATGCGGGTCCTGTACTACATGGAGAAAGAGCTGGCCAACTTTGACCCTTCTCGGCCAGGCCCCCCCAATGGCCGTCTTGAACGAGGTGAGTAGGAGCCTTGAGGTTTGAGAGGTTCCTGAGGGGAGGGGAAGGGGAAGCATGCCTCCTTGATAAACCTGTCTCAGGCAGGCTTGCTGCAAATCCTGGACATAGTCCCCCCTTCCTTACCATGGCTACAGTGAGAAGTGTATGGGACGCTGCATATCATCACATAACAGATGAGAAGCCTAGGCCCAGTAAAGAGTCTGTGAGCCAAGTCATGAAGCTGCTGCACCTCTGACCTCCCAGCAGTCAGTAACATTTCCTTTTCCTACAGCCATGAGTGAAGTCACCTCCCTCCATGAGGACGACTGGAGAACCCGGCCTTCCCGGGGCCCTGCCCTCACCCCTATCCGGGATGAGGAATGGGGTCGCCACACCCCCCGAAGTCCCGAGAGGTGGGAGCAAGAGCCCCTCACCGAGCGGCCCAGGAGTGGCTGGGGGGCCGGGCGGCCCCGGGCCCACTCTGTGGATGCCTTGGATGACCTCACACGGCCTGGCTCTGCTGAATCCGGGAGGTCCCCCCCAAGTAGTGGGAGGAGAGGTCGAGCCCATGCACCCCCTCGAAGCCGCAGCCGTGATGACCTCTATGATCAAGACGACCCAAGGGGCTTTCCACACTCCCAGGATCCCCACTTCGATGAATTCAGGTCTAGAGACCGCCCTCATGCTGACCCTAGGTCCCGCCACCACCGTTCCCGGGACCCCCGGGATGATGGCTCCAAGTCCAGGGACCCCCAATATGATGGGCAGCTTCTGGAAGAGGCCTTGAGGAAAAAGGGGCCAGCAGAGAGGCGACCTTACAGGGAGGAAGAGGAGGATTACTATCCTCCAGCGCCCCCCCCTTACTCGGAGACAGACTCCCAGGCCTCACGGGAGCGGAGGCTTAAGAAGGTGAGTGAACATACTTCCCTGACTTTAAGACCCTTCCTGGACCCTCTCCTCCAGTCCTCCTCCTAAACTCACACCCTTTTCTTTCTCCTTTGCAGAACTTGGCCCTGAGTCGGGAAAGTTTAGTCGTCTGACCTAACATTTTGTATGTAGTTTTTGTACTTTTTTTTAATTTGAGAGACTACTGATGATCTAACTCTAATAAAATAATGTGATCACAAAGCCTAAGTCTGGAAGGAAACGTTTGTTTCGCTGAGCGAGGTGGGGAGCCCAGACAGCTGCTGTGAGCGTCTGCACAAAGCCCTGTGTCCCCTTCTCGCTTGGGACTTGCGTTCTGGGCCAGCTGGAAAGGACCTGCCTTGCCTTCTTCTCCCCCAGGAAGGGAGTACGT
>NW_017731959.1:394160-408525 GCF_001890085.2 Hipposideros armiger
GGTCCGTGCCCCCTCGCGCCCTGGCTGCGGCCCTTCGGCCTGGCGGTCAGGCCGCCATGATCCCGAGCGACTGCCGGGCCCAGCTCAAAATGGAGGCCGCGAGGGAGGGGGGACCCGCGCGAATACCCCCGGTCCGGGGTCCTAGCGGTGGCCCCAACCCCAGATTGGGCGGGACAGGATGGGAGCCCTGCACCTGGGTAAAGGGGCGGGGGCGTAGGCGGCCATAACCCTCTCTTCCCGCTCTCTCCTCAGTCACGACAAGGGACCCGAGGCAGAGGAGGGCGTCGAGCTGCAGGAGGGTGAGTGTTCGCGGGGCCCACTGGGGCTGCGGCTTGCACCCAGGGAGGACACTGGGGGTGCCCCGGCCCACGCGACCGCTGACCATCCCCCCTACCCTCCTCCGACCGCAGGCGGGGACGGCCCTGGGGCAGAGGAGCAGACGGCGGTGGCCATCGCCAGCGTCCAGCAGGCGGCGTTCGGCGACCATAACATCCAGTACCAGTTCCGCACAGAGAATAATGGAGGACAGGTGAGGTTGCGGGCCGGGAGTCTGGTGCGCAAGTGGAGGGTTGAGCCGAGGGTCGAGCGGGGGAGCTGGGAGGGGCTCGGACCTGGCCCCTACCTGGGTCCCAGCGCTGGTCTCGCTGTTCTGCCGCCCCCTGCAGGTGACATACCGCGTAGTCCAGGTGACTGATGGTCAGCTGGATGGCCAGGGCGACACAGCAGGCGCCGTCAGCGTCGTGTCTACGGCTGCCTTCGCAGGGGGGCAGCAGGCTGTGACCCAGGTGGGTGTGGATGGGGCAGCCCAGCGCCCTGGTCCCACTGCTGCCTCTGTGCCCCCAGGTCCCGCAGCACCCTTTCCACTGGTAGGTGCCCATCAACTCCTGGGGGGATGGAGAGGGGACACTGACTCTGTTCTTGGGGAGCCCCAGGGGGTGGGGCAGGTGGGACACGGGCCATCAGGCTGTGTGGGTCAAATCCCTGTTCTGCACAGTGAAATCTTGGGCAAGATCTTTGGAACATCATTTTGTTTCTCTGTGAAGTGGGGATGATGGTAATAGGAAAGCGTCTTAGACGTAAAAATCGGTCGCTTCACCAAGTCATTGCTGAGTTTCTGCAAAGTTCCAGGGCCACCTGAGACCTAGGGCAGAGTGGCCCATACAGAGAGATTCCCCACCCTCCATAGAGAATGCAGTAAATATCAAACAGGGCAACAAGGGGATGGGATGGGGAACAAAGATGGCTAAGGGTGGCCTCTGTGTCCTCCTACTCCCCAGGCTGTAATCCAAAACCCCTTCAGCAATGGCGGCAGCCCAGCAGCTGAGGCTGTCAGTGGGGAGGCACGATTTGCCTATTTCCCAGCATCCAGTGTGGGAGATACCACGGCTGTGTCGGTACAGACCACAGATCAGAGCTTGCAGGCTGGAGGTAAAGGGAGGAAGGGGCCAAGGTGGAAGGCAGGGGAGGCAACAGGCCTAGCAGGGAGGGAGCCCCCAGTCATTTCTGACTCTTACCTCCAGTTCTATCTCTAACCCCTACTTTCTCTGCAGGCCAGTTTTATGTCATGATGACGCCTCAAGACGTGCTTCAGACAGGAACTCAAAGGACGATTGCACCCAGGACACACCCCTACTCCCCGTATGTGCAGGAGATCTGAGCCCAGGAGCAGGGGACCCTGGGAGGGCCTGGTGTGGGGGCCAAAAGAAGGAAAGGTTTTCTGGAATGCAAGCCTGGTTGTTGAGCACACAGCAGGCACTTGGTGTGTTTTTTGGTCTGTTTTTGCTTTAGTATAAAGAAAGAAAGTATCATTTCCTCTTTCTGCATACAGATTTGTCTTGCAAAGTTCATTTTCAAGTCTGACTCCTTAATCTTGGACAAATGGGGCCTGAGATAACACATGCCCATTTTTTCCCCCTCTTCTAGGAAAATTGATGGAACCAGAACACCACGAGATGAGAGAAGGAGAGCTCAGCACAATGAAGGTAAGGTCAAGGTGGAGTCCCTGGGCCAGCCCAGGCCTCGACCTCACAGTCACAGCCAGGCCTGGTGTTTGGAGTCACAGATGATCAGGCATGTGACAAGTGAAAAATTGGATTGGTCTGGCTCCCCTGGACCTGCCTCTCCAGCGGCAGCTGTTCTGTTCGAGTCCCTCATTTTCCTGCCCTCCAGGCTTCCAGAAGGAGCTCTGGTAAGGGAGCACATCTGAGGATGAAACTGCAGGAAGCAGAGCCTCTGGCTGGCAAAAGCTGATGCATCCTGCCCTTCCCATAAACACCAAACCCACCCTAACGTCATTGTGGCCCTCTTTTCTGTTCCCTCGTCCTCCCCTAACCCCTGCCCTCAATCAGTTAGCCACTATGCTGGATTTAACAGCATGCAAGTCCAGGGGAACACTTAACACCTAAACAACTGTCTTTCAAATGCTTCCTGAAGATGGATTCCAGGCTGGGCAGCATGTGCCCTGGGTCAGGTATGGGGCATAGTCTGGAGTGTCAGGGATGCTCAGAGGAGTTCAGGCTGGTGTCTGACTGAACACTGACCAGGGGATCAGGTGATGCTTCCCCAGGGATGTGGTCTATGGGAGGGCCTGTCAGGCAGAGGGGAGCACAGGCTGGAAAGGGGAAGGCAGATTGGAGTCAAGTTGCTTTGAAGGGTGCTGGTTTGGTTGTTGCAGAGGTTCCGAATGGAGTGCTTGGGAGGGGAGTCGGGAGCGTCAAGGAAGGCCTGAATGCCAGGGTGAGGCCCTGAGAGTCCTGAAGGTGTTCGATTGGGGATGGGTCTAAGCAGCTCACTAAGTTCAGGCATTCATTCAGCATGTACATACTATGTACCATCCCATTTTAGGCCCTCAGATAACAGCAGATAATAGATTAGATGATGTCTTGGCTCTCAATGTGTTTATTCTGTTGGAAGAGACAGAAATTACACAAAATTACAATATGACGTCAGATAGCATAAGTCACATGAGGGAAGATAAAGCTGGGTAAGGAGATGGAGGGTAATGGTGACAGCGTAGGCCTCGGAGAGGTGATGTTTTAGCAGAGGACAGAGTGGACCTTAAGGAATGGGACAGCCAAGTACTGGGGAAGGGTCTCAGGCAGAGGGACGAGCCGGTGCAAATACCCAGGCCTGAGCTGGAACAGACTTGGCGTGTTTGAAGAAAAGCAGAATTCAGGCAAGGAGAGAAGAAGCTAGTGGAGTTGCAGCAGTGCTGGTCAGGGCCAGATCACACAGGACTTTGTAAAAGGCCCTCCCGGTGTCCCTGCTCCTGGATTTTCATTATAGTTTGAGGGGAAGCCAGCAGAGGGGTTTGTGTATGGAGGCTAGATAGTAAGGATGATGGGATACCAGAGGGTAGAAAAATAGGTGACTGCACATGTCAGGCCTGAGTCAGGACAGGGCATGGAGGGTGGTGGGGTGTGGGAAGAAGATTCCCAGGCTGACGAATGAGGATTTCATGAATCAGGGTTTCATGATGGGGTCAGGTCGGTTTGAAAAGGGAGAGGGTGAGTCTGAGCTTGGGTTTTGGGTGTGGCAAGTTTAAGGAGCCTCCTGTAGGCTACCCAGCAATCCTGTCCCTACTGCTTACATCGTATGACCTCAGGCTGGTTCTTAATCTCTGCGCCAGTTTACTCCTTTGTAAGATGGTGTTAACCAGACTTCTGCAGAGGCTAATAGGACGTGGCAAGCCAAGACATGTGAACCCCCCAGCAGTGGTATACCCCCTGGTGATATTGCAGCAAACCACTCATGGGATACCATCTAGCCACCCTCCCCACCCTACTCTCATTCTCTGCCTCTCACTGGATTAATCCACCTGCAAACAGTCTGGAATCTTTCTCCTACAAAAAGGAGTCTTTTTCATAACCTTGCCCTTACCTTGCAGCTGTATGCTGCCCTCTCTCTCTTAACCTGCACAGTATTTGGCCCACCCTCTACCCACCCTCCCTGTACCCTTGGCAGTCTCTGGCTCTTTGCTTTACCAAAACCGTTCCATTTAAGGTCACCAGTGACGACCTCATTGCCAAATCCATTGGCTTCTTTTCTTGTTTGTGCTCCAAGCATCTGACTCTGCCTATTCCGCTCCTTTCCGTAATGATCCTTTCTGCCCTACCTGCCCTGATTCTCCTACACTGTTTTCCTCTCCTTCCCAGCCTGCTTCTTAGAGCAGAGCTTCCAAAATGCTCCAGGAAGCTTGTTAACCATCAAGATCTCCAGGGCCGTCTTTACAGGTTCGAATGGGTAGATTAGAGGGAGGCCCAGGAGTCTGTATTTTGACAAGTTTCCCAGGTGATTCTTCCCATTGGGCAAATCTGGAAAACTGCTTCGGCTATCAGTGTTTCTTAAGGTTTGGTCTCCTCTCCCATTGGCCTCAAGGATTGTCAATATCTCCAAAGCCCCATACTCAGTTGTAGGCATTTACCATTTCTCTGGGGGTGGGGTTCTTCTGGCTTTCTCCTGTATGACTCCAAAAAAGGTGAGACCTGCTCTGTGATGCCCTCTGAGGGCTTCCCCACCCCCTGGATATGGGCAATGTGCAAGTGTATTCTACTGCATTCTGCTTCCTTGAATCCCAGTCCCATATTTTGAGCTGCTCATTCAAAATCTCCATTTCTGGGTGTCCTTGACACACCCTCAAACTCAACTTGTCCAAAACAGAACTTGCTGTCACCCCTCTCCAAAGGCTTCCATGCAACGTTTCTTTCTCCAGGGTAGCAACAGGCACCCTCTGTCACGATGACCCAGGCCAGAACTGAAAGCCGGGCCACCTTCAGCTCTGTGCTCTTCCCTAACATCCCCAAACCCTGAGATTCCGTGCTGAAGTGAACTTCAAATCAGCTGCTCTCTCTCCTTTCTACATCTTTCCCACCACTCCTGGGTACCTCAGGAGCCCATCTCCAGCCCCACCTCCTCCCGGGACTGGAGCACATGTGTCCTGCCCTAAGGGTGCCATTTACAGTGCCAGCCCATTGCTGCTATGTCAGGATTTGGGTCTACTGTTGGAACCTCCGAGAAGTCAGAAATACAGATCTTTATGTAAAATCTGATTTTGAAATGTTGGATGGGATTGCTTTTTCTATTTCATTAGTTTTCACTCTTCATGTTACTAATTCATTCCTTCTGCTTACTTCCGGTTTAATTTGCTGGATTTTTTTCCCCTTAGCTTTTAAAAGGTTATTTTAAACCTTTCTTTTTTCCTTTTAGAAGCCTTTTTAGTTGCAAATTTCACTCTTAACCACTGCTGTAGCTACATCCCATTTGGATATGTTGTGTTTTCATTATTATTTAATTCAAAATATTGTCCAGTTTTCCTGGTGGTTTCTTTTACCCAGGAGTGTGTTGCTGAATTTCCAAATATTTGTAGGTTGTCTAGATATCTTTTTGTTACTGATTTTTAGTTTAGTTTTATTACAATCAGAGAACATACTGTATATAATCTCAGTTCTCCAAAATGTATTGAGACTTGTTTCATGGTCCCGAATATAGTCTATCTTGGTGAAAGTTTCTGTGTGCACTTGAAAAGACTGTGTATCTGCTGCTGTTGCAGTGTTCCTCAGTGTCAATTAGGCCAAGTTGGTTGACAGTGTTTAGGTTTCCTGTCCTGGGGGGTGTTCTGTTTGTTGCTGTTGTTTTCATCTACTTATTTTATCAATTCCTGAGAGGAGTGTTTATGTCTCCAAGTATATTTGTGAATTTGTCCATTTCTCCCTTCTGTCCTTGCAGATTTTGCTTCTAAATTGTGTTTTAAATATTGTATGGGTGTAACTGAAGCGCTTCTGTGGAATGGACGTGGCCTTGGTCTTATCTGGTCTTCCTCTATTTCAGATGTGCCAAAATGGTCTTCCCCAGCCACAGGCCTGATCACATCACTACCTGCTTAGTGAAAGTCCCCAGACTTAAGGGCCTGGACCCCTAGAGTAAGAGATGAGGTCCGAACCCATTTGTAGGGCATTCAAGGCCTTCACAACCTGTTTTTACAACCTTTTCCTGCCACCCCGCAAAATATTTCCATGTCACCATTTCTGGGATCTTGACACCTGTCTGCCTGATGCCCCTCCCCTCAGAAACTAGCCCAAATGTTTCCTCTTTGTCTTTGAAGATACACCCCCCACACACACACACTCTCCCTTCCCATGCAGAAATCATTGCTCCACCCTGGGCATTCTCCAGGCACTTGGCACAATCTTCAGTTATAGCACATCCTGCGATGTTGGTATCATGTGTTCACATGCACTTCACAGTGGTGCTGTGAATGCCAGCGGGACAGAGATTGAGTCCACCCTGGACTCTAGTCTCTCCACGTGCCCTGCACACAGTAGGGCAGGCAATACTTCTTAATACTTGTAAGAAGTAAATGCAAACTGGAGGTGTGCCACCACATCCCTTCCTGCCCCCTGGCGGCTTGAAACAAGGAGTACATGGAAGATAGAGCTGCAGCCTGGTGCCCGGGCTCATGAATGCTGGATTGCATGAGGGTAGAGAAAAACTGGGAAGCCATCTGCTGTTGAGTTCCTCAGTGGAAACCTCGGGAATGGAGCATGCTGCTAAGGGACGTCGTGGGAGGTGCCACCAAGCCTGGGCTGCTTTCTTAGCTTTGTTGTTGCTTTTGGCCACCTAGTTCCCAAAGATTGTAAGACATGGCTGTCTTCGATGGGAAGGCTCCATTAACTATGACAGCAGTGGCCTGGGGCCCTGGGGGTCAGGCAAAGCTCCACTGGGCACTGTCCCTGCCATGGTATTGGGGAGGTTTCTATGGAAAGAGGAGAGCGAGGGAAGAAGAGGTGAAAGGGAGGATGAATGTCCATATAGGAGGGTGTTGTCACCCAGGCCAAAGTGGAGGAGCATTTGGAGGTATGAAGGACTGAAACCAAGTGCCAAGAGAAGACAATGGGATTTGCTTATTAGTGGCCAGGTGTGTCCTTTGAGGGAACACCAGGGTCAGGGGCAGTCTGGCCGCAGAGGAGGTAGGGAGTAAGGGGCATGCTCCTGGCCCGCCCCTCCTTTCTCACTCTCACCTTGACCCCCTCCCCCAATCTCATCAGCACCACCCAATCCTGGGAAAATATCCTTTCACCCTCCTTTCCAAATCCCACCTACCAGCCCAGCCTTCCCTTCAGAAATAACCACCTGCATTTGTCCATGGGCCATCCTAGCAGAGGGATGAGAGTGTAGGTGAGAGTTGGGTAACTGGGCTTTTCTGTGTGTCCCCACCAGTGCCTAGTACTGTGGTTGGAAGGTAAGGAAGAGCTGGGACAGCTTTGCTTCCGATAGGCCCTGAACCAGTAGTCTCAGGCTCTGATGCAGAGAGAAGACATACCCTTGTCTGAAGGGAGCAGCTGCCGCTCAACTCAGTAGAGTGAGGTTGTGGCATTTTATGAAGTCACAAATCTGGATTTCTAAGTGAAATTTAGTTTGCCATCTCTGGCCTTCAAGGCAGGGTTCATGTTGTTCTTGGGTGACCCAGTGCCCTGATGGGTCAGGTCCGAGAGCCACAAGTGCCAGTCTAGGGAGCTAGGACTTGTTGCTGGGGCCCTGGAAGAGGGTTTAAAGCATGGATGGGACATGGTCAGACTGATTTTTAAAGATGAAGGAAGTACAGAATCATGGGACCCAGAGCTCTGGGGAGACCTGAGGACTGGAGAATCAAATTCGGGCTGTGGGGACCAAAGAGGGGCACTTGGGCCTCGTGTAAAGGGACTCGAGCTCATTCTTAACCTCCCAAGAACATGTGCCTGCTGTAGCCACAACTCCACTTTTCAAAAGATGCTAATTAGGTGAAATTTCCTAATTTTTAAATGTTGACTCAAATTCTTAAAAATACACTGGGCAGGCAAACAAAATGAACCCATAGTCCTTGGGACGCTGTTGATTCTGCTTTAAAGGTGTGTGTGGCACTTGAGAGTGAGACTTGGTTCTTGAAGCAATGTGAAGTGGGCCTGGAAGCCGGCTGCCTGCGTTCAGATCCTGGCCCTGCATTTGCTAGCAGTGTGACCTTGGGCAGGGCCTGCACTCTGCCTCAGCGGCCTGGGTTCTGATGGCACCTGCCTTGGGAGGTAAATCACCCAGGTGCACAGGAAGTGCTGTAAACCTAGCTGTTGGTATTATTATTATTCTTGCAGTGGAGCGGAGGCGGAGGGACAAGATCAACAACTGGATTGTCCAACTTTCAAAAATCATTCCAGATTGTAATGCAGACAATAGCAAGACTGGAGCGGTGAGTACCCCCAGCCCCTCCTAGAAAGTCTGCCTGACCACTGGGCACGGGAGTGGTCCTGGGGTGAGCCAGTGAGCAGAGGCCAGCGGGCAGTGCTTGCTCTGATGCTCTTGCCCACTCCGCAGAGTAAAGGAGGGATCCTGTCGAAGGCCTGTGACTACATACGGGAGCTACGCCAGACCAACCAACGCATGCAGGAGACCTTCAAGGAGGCCGAGCGGCTGCAGATGGACAATGAGCTCCTGAGGCAACAGGTGAGTGCCAGGGCCAGAAGCTGGGTGGGGGACCCACGACCCTAAGATGCAGGGAGCCACCCCTGGCTCCTTGTCCCCTGTCGTGTCTGCCAGATCGAAGAGCTGAAGAATGAGAACGCCGTGCTTCGTGCCCAGCTGCAGCAGCACAACCTGGAGATGGTGGGCGAGAGCACCCGACAGTGACGCCCACCCTCACCGAGTGGCAGGGGCCTCCTCCCGGCCTCTGCTGCCCCTTTCCCCAGCCCTTAGCACAGAGAGGGACAGACGCCCCTCCCCCAGCTGCGTTTTTTTATAGTAGATTT
The DNA here is from genome assembly GCF_001890085.2 of Hipposideros armiger. Classification (NCBI taxonomy): domain Eukaryota; kingdom Metazoa; phylum Chordata; class Mammalia; order Chiroptera; family Hipposideridae; genus Hipposideros; species Hipposideros armiger. The sequence goes on from NW_017731959.1 coordinate 402,932, forward strand.
TTAACAAAAACGGGGAGAAATAATGCATTTCTGTGGATAAGCACCCACTGCTCTCCTCAACATGGAAATGATATCCTCCCTCCCCCGTCTGTCTGTGTCCCTTCTCCCCGCCCCCACTAAGCCCCAGCACTTCTAGTGGTCTCGCCTGGAGGCAAAAGGGAAGAGGACAGAGAGGCCCTGCCATATCCCGCTGCCTCCTTGGTCTCTAGAGGTACTGGCACAGGGTGCTTACGGGAAGGAGGGGAGCCTTTTGGGGGGGGGCCATCCCTGGGGCCTGGACCTAAGCAGGGAGGTCATGTCCCACCGCACCTCTTGTTTCTGGATCCCTGCTCCCCTTTGAGTGTGTGTGTGTGCGCGCGCGTGTGTGTGCGTGTGCGTGTGTGTGTGTGTGTGTGTGTTAATTTTCTTTATGGAAAAATGGACAAAAAAATAGAGAGAGAGGTATTTAACTGCAATAAACTGGCCCCATGTGGCCCCGCCTTGTCTGTCTGTGTATCTGTCCATCTGAGATATGGGAAGAGGACATGGGGTCTGCATAACTCCATTGGTGCAGGGCCCCAGCTATTGTGTTGGTGGCTGTGTGCGAGTCCCTGCTATCCTGTACTGCCCGGTACCCACTCTATTGGCTGGAGTGATGGAGTAATTAAGGAAGGAATATCCCCTTTGAGCCCCAAGGGGTGTATATGTGGTGTGTGTGTGTGTGTGTGTGTGTGTGTGTGTGTGGTGGGGAGGGGGGGTCAAGGACATGACCCATGTTTTTGGGGAGAGGTTGGGGTCTCCTGTGTCACCAGTTCCCAAAAACGACTGGCTCCTGGCCTTGCCCTTCTGGGCTGAAGCCCTCCCCTCTGCATCAGCCAATGGTGGGGCCTGGCCTTGAGCCCCCCACCCCCAAGGAAGGCAGATGGCCAGGAAGCCAGGCTTGGCCCGTCAGCCTGTCGCCTTGCTCTGTGGCTCTGGCGCCTGTGCTGTGACCCCTGCCCCTGGCTGATGATGCAACCTGGCCTGAGCCGAGATGCAGTGAGCGCCTGGCAGTGCTGGGGGCTGCTGCTGTGTGTCCCTGGGGTAGAACATGCAGCCTTTCACTGCACTCGGCCTCAACCTGCAGCCCCGAGCAACTCCATGCACCCCCAGGATCTAGGCCTGCCAGTTGCCACCTTGCTGAGTTCTCCACTCTGCATGTACCCCAAATGCCCCCAGCTGGTTTCTTCCCTGAGACCTCTGTTTTCTTTCCTTGGCCATGCCTCTGTTTGAGGCCATCTTCGAGAGTGAGTGAGGGTGTGCAGCAGGGGGAGCCTAACATGGAGTGAGTGGGGAGGAGATGGCAGGGAGCAGCCTTCACTTCCCAGGGGCCCCTCACTTTTCTGGTTTTGAGTGGGCTTTGGCAACAGCTCGGGTGGGAAGACATGCTCGTTCCTTGGCGGCAGCGTCCCCAGGCTCCAGTCGTAGGGTTGACACTGGATAAGTCCGGCGTCAGGCAAAATGGCCAGACCCTCATCTCTAGAATCAAGTTTGTGGGTGTTCTGGGCTGTGTGTACCCACTATCCGTGGCTCAGGTACTGGCTAGGACAGGCAACTGGTTCATATCCCTGTCCATGGTGTGCTAGCAGGCTGGGCTTTCCAAAAAAAAGCCCTGGTTTGTAGTCTTGGCTGGTGTTGGGGGTATTCATACCCAATGCTGGTGTCAGTGAGTGGCCAGGATGCTGCTGCTGAGTGTGGAGTTGGGGTGAGATGGGCAGTGGCTCCGATGAGCCAGGTCTAGCGTACCCCACTCTGCCCTCCTGTGTTTGGAGGAGGCAGGGAAGCCAGGTGATAAGAGCACAAGCCCCAGCTCTGCCCCTGGCCTGGGCAGTGCCCCAATCTCTGCCTTCAGTTCTTCTCCTGTAAAGTAAGGAAGACGATGCTGGTGGGCTAAGAGGGAACAGTGTCTAGGCAGCCAGGACCCTGGCTTTGGGAGCTGAGAAGGCAGAGCCCAGCATGGGGCAGGCAGGCGCTGCTCAGGGGGCAGGTGGTACCAGCTGAGTTAACACTTGCGGTGTGCAGGGGTGCAGTCGTCAGATGGTAGCCACTGCTGTTCTTACCCTCGTGGTCAAAAGGTCACAGGGAGGTTTTCCAGACACCAGGGCCACATCTTACAATCTAACGCGAGGAAAAGGCCGCATGCGTGCTAGGGGCTCGTGCCGACTCAAACTCCTGCATCTGGCTGGCACAGTGTTCCCTACAGAAGGGAACCCAAAGCTGTGGGAGTTGTGTGGGGCACCCCTGAGGGGCCCAGTAAGTGACAGCCATCCCATGTGAATCAGGACGCAGTCAAGGGTGGGGGATGAGAGCACCTTGCTCCTGCGTGTCGACCTGCTCAACCTCTGGGGCAAGGGGGGATTTTTTTTCTGAGATAACAAGGTGAAGTCACGTCAGGGAAAGTGTTTCCCAGGTGGCTGGCTAGAGGTGTGTGTCTGTGGCCCCGTCTGCCCTGCCCCCTGGCCACACCTCTGCTGGCTGAGGGTGACACAACCCTGTTCCCTGTCACTCTGTTCCCGCTTATCTCTCCCGCCTTTTTGGCGCCGCCACCTTCTTGGAAATGAGTTAGGACAAAGGGGAGGGGGCTTAGCACCCCCGCCTCCCCAGCAGGCCCCATAAAAGCAACTGTAACTGGGCCCAGACACCAGAACTCTCCTAGACCTAACAGCAGGACAGCCAGACAGACAGCACAAAATGGCAATGAACAGACAGATCCAGGCTACCTGCCTCCTGCTCCTCCTCCTGACCAGCCTGACCAGCGCCTCAGTTCTCTCGCGCCAGGTGAGAGCCCACAGGGCCTGGGCCCAGCGGGCAGCTGGGACTGGAGAGGGGACCGCTGAGGGCAGCAGGAGACCCCCCAGCACTGGGCAGAGCTTGGGGCAGGGAAAGGGGGCATGAGCAGCTACTTGAAGTACAAAGACGGGGTCTCAAGTGGCAGGGACTCGGTGCCCTGAACGAATTCCACATTTATTTATTGAGTGCCTACTCTGTGTTAAGTCCTATTCTAGACAATGGGGTTTAAGCAATGATCAAGGTAGATGAGAGATTTTTGCTCTCAATAGAGCTTACCTCCTGGTCAGGGAATTAGCCAATAAGCAAAGCAAGATCATGGTGTTTAGTAAGTGTTATTCACAAATAAGAGTGTAGCAGAGTGACCATGGGGTGGTTGGGGGGGGGTGCTTTCAGTAGGATAAAGGGCTGGCAGTCGAGCCGGAGTGTTGGTGAGAAAACGTTCTTTGACCTACGACTTGGAGGTTGAGAGAAGGGGCAAGCATGGCATCCTCGCGGATCAGAGGCTTTAGGAAGTGGAGGCCATGGTACGTGGAGATGAGATCGAGGGATGGACATGCCAAGTCTTACGGGCAATCGTGCAAGCGCTGCTTTTCCTCCAAGTGCAGGAAGAGCCCTGCAGGCTTTTCTAATGGGGAAAGCCATGACCTGACATACTGCGGGGGAATGGATTGGAAGGGCAGGATGGGCGAGACTTGTTACAGATGGGGGCTGGCATCCAGGCCAGGGAGGGTAATGCCCCAAAGAAGAGCAGTGGCTGTGGAGAGAGCAGGAGACAGACCTGGGGTGTCTGTAGGAAGGAGAACTGCCTGTGGGATGGTGAGAAAAGGCCAGAAAGCAAGTCCACTTCTAGGATTCCAGCTGAGCAGGGGACACCAACCACTTGGGGAGGAGCAGGCTAGTGGGGGCAAATCAGCGCTCTGCTGGGCCTGCTGCCACCCTCATACCCCTTCCGCTTTCACAGACAACACAGCTTGCGGACCTCCAGACCCAGGACACAGCTGGAGCCGCTGCTGGAGCCACGGCTGGCTTGACGGTGAGAACACCGGGGCCTCCATGTTGAGCCTCCCCCAGCCATCTTTGGGCCCACGCCCGCTCACTCTTCCTTCCTTTTCACAGCCTGGGCTCCAGAGGCTGAGGAGGCGAGACACCCACTTCCCCATCTGCATCTACTGTTGTGGCTGCTGTTACAAATCAAAGTGTGGGCTCTGCTGCAAGACATAGAGCGTCCCCGCCCCTCCTCTCCCTCCCTTATTTATTCCTGCCGCCTTCCAGCACAAAGTGAATGGGCTCGGAATAAAATGGCTGGTTCTAACTTGTTTTCCAAACAAGAGTGTCTGTTGCCCTTTCTCCTCGCCCAAGAAGGGCCTATGACAGAGGCTTCTTCTGGCCACCGTCGTGTAAGGACCGGTCCTGGGTGCAGTATGTGTGGTTGGTGTGTACTGGGGGTTACAAGGAAGCTTGGTGAAGGAAGTTTGTTCTTCCCCTTTAAGCCCCACTTCATAAGACCTAGAATTTATGTTGTAACAGCAGGGAATGAAAACTAAACACAGTTTATTCCCCTTGAAATCGTTTTGAAACAGGGCTGACAAACTCAAATGCCTAGCAAGGGTTCTCAAAGTCGGGTCTCTGGCTCCATGCAGGGCTCTACAGGCCGAAACGGCTAACATGTTACTTGTCTCTCACTCTCATTCTCCAATGAGTGTACAGTGGAGTTTTCCAGAAGCTCTGTGACGTGATGACATCATTGCTCTGGTGGCTTGGCTAATGGATTGCGTGCTTGTTATTTAAAAGTTCCCCAATTTCAATTTCTAATATGTTAAGCAATGATACATATAACTTAAATGAGATTTTTTTTTTTTGGAATCCTCAATAATTTTGCAGAAAGTGGCCCCGAGACCAAAAAGTTTGAGAACCACTAGCCTTCCAGACAGGCAGTAAATGAGTGAGGGGTGATGCATTTGTTTCATAGGAGCATTTTAGGTTGTAGTCTGTCAGAAAAGACACACTTTACACATGAGACACATAGGAGAATACTATTCATCTCCACAAGGAATTAAGGTCCCTGACATTTTGCTTAAAAACCACATCCCGCTCAACTTACCAGATTTCCCCACTTTTGATAGAAACAGAGAAGCATTTCACTGTCTTCTCAGCCCATAAAAAACCATCAGCAACAGCGGGATGATAAAGGGCCTTGGCCCTTAGGCCTCAGTGTTGTATATGGATAGGAAGTCGGGAGGCCTGGATCCTATCTAAAGAGGGTTCCCCCAGGGATGGTTGTCATACCCATAGGCAGGCCAAACACGGCAAGAGCTTCTTTTCAAGAGAAGGTGGCAATCCTTACTTTTATGTGAAATTTCCTGTTTTCTAAAATAATTGGCAACTGATTAAAGGAACTTGATTTTTTTTTTTTTAAATCAACACTTTGTGAGCCAAACCCAATCCAACGGGGAGCTGGATCAGAACTGTAACTTACTTCTGCCTTCTGCCTTCCAAGCCACAAGAGGCTCATCCTCTGGGAAGGTTTTTCAGAACAGAGGCTAAAGGGCTGAAGGGTGGGGAGAGGAAGGCCAGCTGGAGGCCTGGCCTTCTATTAACTCCGGGATCTTGCAGGCATCTTCTCCTGGGTCTGAAACCTCCTCATGTGTAAAAAGATAGGGGTGTATGTACAGTTCTCAGCTGATTGAGCTGTTGAGCTGCTCAGCAAGGGAGGAGTATGAAATGGTTTTGGAAACTGTCAAATGCCTCACAGATATAAAGGATCAGTATTGATGGGAAGGTAGAGA
>NW_017731959.1:410100-434579 GCF_001890085.2 Hipposideros armiger
AGGATCAGATGATGTGGCAGTGCTGGTAGCTGGTTGTGAGTGGCACCTCTCCCCTTGAGGCAGCCGCGTGCCCTCAGGTCCCCCAGTCCTTCTGTGGTCTGGAGACCCAAGTTTTCAGATTTCAGTGTTCGTTCCCGCTGCTCTCTGCGGGATCACTCTCCTGTGCATCCTCCCCCCAGGGACAGCCTTCGGTTTACACCCAGAGAGGAGATGAACCCCCAAAACTGCACTGACACATGACCCTAAGGTGCTGACACTGAAGGCTGTGACATATGAGTACTTGATGTCCACTCCCAAAGCCCAGGCACCAGGCCCCTCTCTTCTCCGGGACCCAGGGACCCAGGCGTACAAGCCCCACCCCATTCTCAATGAGCCTTTGTCCCTGACTGGGAAAGGCACGGGCAGAGTCTGACATCATGAAGCCTGAGGTGGGGGTGGGACTCCCCCTCCCCCTGCGTCCAGCGTTCTCTGATTGCTCACTCCCTGGTCTGAGGGATTCCCCTCCCCACCCTCACACACAGGTTCTCCCTTGGGAGAAAGGACCCTCCCTCCCCGCCTCTCCACTACTCTGGCCTAAAGGAGGACGGAAGATGCCCCAGTGTGACCGAACAGCTCATGGTCAAACCACCACTACCCTCAGTCACACCACTCGCTCCCCGCCATGACCTTGCAGAGATCATACCCAATGGGAGAGATTGGGGTGGCAAGAGGATCATTGTGGAATCTGCCCACAAAGGGTCCCCACCCCGCTCAGCGTCAGCACAGCCCTTGCTGAACACCCTCTGTGCACCAGGCTCTGTTCTAGGGGACACAGGTTGAACAAGACAGACAGGCAAGCAGATAGAAACGCTGCCCTCCGTAAGCTCCAGGCTAGTGAGGAAGCGGCTCACCAATGGTGCAGGTCGGCAGACGTGCTGAGAGCTGTGGAAAGACAGGGCAGCATTTAGATGGAGAGGCTTGGCTTGGTGAGAAGGCAGGCAGGATTCGAGAGGCAGTGGCATCCACTCAGGGAGCTAAAAAGGTGAGCAGGCTGAGGCTAGGGCGGAGTGAGAAGGTGGGATGAGGTAGGGGAGATTTCCAAGAGGAAGAAGCAAGTGCAGAGGCCTCCAGTCAGAAGGTGCCACAGGGTATTAGACGCACACATTCATGCAAAAGCTCCGCATTTATGAAGCTTAGCTCTGTGCCAGGAGCTGTTCTACAAGCAGGATAGATTGGCAATCAGCAGGCAAAGCCCTTGTCCTTCTGGAGGTCATGTTCTCATGAGAGGAGACAGTCAATACCTAAGGTCACTTCCAATGGCAAGAAGAAAACAGACCAGGATGCAGGCACCAAATGTGACCTAGGGAAGTGACTCTAAGAGAGGGTGTACATGACACTGAAGCCGAGAGTGGCGAGGTCCTGTCTCCTCCTCCCACCCACACCAGCCTCTGTTGCCTCTGGGGACCCGGGTTAGACCTATCGTTGCCACCAAGACTCCCTGGAAGCTGAGGACAACGCCTTCTGTTGCTCAGTCTGAGATGTTGAGAAATATTAGAACGCCCTCCCAGGGACTCAGAACCAGGGTTCACAGAGATGGAGGAGGGGGGAACAAGTAAGGCAGCCGCACCCCATCCCCTCCAGGAAGGAGCTAGTAGAACCCAGGCATCAGGCTGCCCAGTTGAGCAGTGGTGACAAGGGCCCCTTTGTGCCCCCCTCCCCCGGGGACAGGGAGGAGCTGGGCCCTGGAGGCAGGCGGCCCCTGGCACCCGGTGGTGGGGGAGGGGAGGGACCAGCAAGTGGGGGCCTAGACCCTGGGAGGCCAGGCAACTGTGAGCCGGACTGAAGAGCAGAGGGTGCAGACACAAGAGCATCCTGGTGAGTACGCAGCCAAGAGGGGCCGGGGACATGGTGGGAATAGAGGGCTGGGACTGAGAGGGTGGAGCAGGGACACCTGAAGCAGGTGCAAGGTGAGGATGGTCGCTGTGAACTGCCACTAATTTAGGATGGGGAAAGGTATTCCTTAGGACTTTGGGGATCAACTGGGACTGACCATGGCAGGACGGTGTCCAGGCTTTGGGAAGAAACCACAGAGAAAGGGAACCAAAGGCCTTCCTCAGCACCCCTCATGGTGGAGGTTCTGCAGGAGCAGCTGCCCTGGGGCTCCCAAGTTTGGGGCAGATGGGGTGGAAGCAGCCTGGGGCTGGGTGGAGAGTACAGTGATGCCCAGGTGATCAGACACCTGCATCTTGCCCTCTGGGAAGGGTTGGGGGCAGTGGGCTGTGACTGAGCAAGTTGCAGCACCTGGGCTCACAACAGGATGTGTGTGTGTGTGTTTGTGTGTGTGTGTGTGTGTGTGTGTGGCGTGCACGCATGCACCTCCCATGGGTGTGTCTTAATATACATCAATGTTTGTCAACCTTTTTTTCATTACACACCACTAAGAAAAATTTTTAGACCTATTTTTCCTAATTCCACTCCCCCTAAGAATTTTACTACTACAGATATGCTGTACGTATGTTGATGTACGGTGGTCCTGGTGAGGACCACAAATGAAAAATCACTGTCATAGCTAAGACGTTTTCTGGCCCCTACCTCAAGAACCAGTTTTCACCCCTGTAAAGAATGCTCGGTCTACATGTCTCGCATGTCTGCCCATGCCCTGCGTCTGTCTCCTGTACCTTCTTGCCGCAGGTGCAAAGGTGGCATCTGCCCTGTGTCCCTCAGCATGTGTCTGGGTTGGTCTGTCCTTAGCTACACCTCAGTGTGTGTGTGTGCAGGCCTGTGTGTCTGTGAGCATGGCACGCCGACGGGTATGCGTATGTGCCTGAACGCCATGCCCATGTCAGTGCAGGAGTGAGGTGCACAGGAGGGACAGCAGTGCAGGTATGCTTCTGTGGCTGTGTGTGCCGGCCCATTCTGAGGGCACTGGGGGGACTCAGTGCCTGCCCATGTGTGCAGGGGCCTGACCGGGTGTCCGCGTGAGTCTATTGTGCGAGCCTACTCTTCTGGCTGAGTCTAGATCTGTCACATTTCATAGCAGCATTTCCATGTGTCTGACTGCATGCATCTGTGTCCGTGGGAAGAGGGTGATGAAGGCTGGGGAAGGCAGCCACTTGGAAACCCTGGCTCCAACCCTGAGGCAACCCACAGAGCAGCCTGTTGCCAGGGGCTTCCTTCTTTCCCACCCCTGGTCCTTCCTGGCCCCATGCAGAGCTCAGCCAGGAGTGTGCGACTCTTCTCTCATCCCACCTACCCCAGGAGCTCCCCAGGACGCGGTACCCTCCCCCAGAGGGAACAGGGCTCTTTTGTGCTGGGCCGCTGGCCTCTGTTGAGGGTGGGGACAGCAGGGGCTGTCTGTGGGGTGGGAGCAGGCGGCAGGAATTCACGCGGCATGCTGGGAATGCTGATACTGTGAAACCCAGTCATTGATGGCACTGGGTCCCTGCCTGCCACCCCCAGGCCTTACCCCACTCACAAACCCCCCGCCTATCCCCCCAACCCAATGCTCCGCCACTCCCCTTTCCCTCCCCGCAGTTTTTTATGGTAGCTTGAGGGGGGTGACCCTATGTAGAGTACCTCCCAGGCTGTGTGGGAGGGTCCCAAGCATCCATGGGAAGCCTTCGGACAGGCCACAACTCATAGCAGATGCTGAAAGGGGGCGGGCAGGCAGAGGGCACCCCTGCCCCCTTGCACCTGTCTGACTCTTGTTCTAGATTGGCTAGCTGACCGCTTCAAGTGGGACCAGAAGACATTCCCAACTCAGGGAGACTGAGGTGAGGGGCAGAGTTCCTTCCTCTTGGCTCCCCCTTCTTTTTACTGCTGGTCCAGGTTTTGCTGTGTTCTTACTCTCTGGGGATCCCCAGGGGCCCGGTGGTGATGAAGATCATGATCAACATACCACTACCGCGGAAAGACGGGACAGTTGGGTGGTTATGCCTGCAAACCTGGAGCCAGGTAGATAGGGCTTGAATCCTAGTTGTCACTTGCCGGCTGTGTGGCTGTGGGCAAGTTACTTAACCTCTCTGGACTTGAGCTATAAATGAAGATAATCATTGCGCCTACCTCAAAGAGATCAAATGAATTAATATAGCAGAGTAAAAGCACTGAGGCCTGGTTCATGGTCAATGCCATATAAATATTTGTAAATATAAATATTAATAGCAGCAGTGGCTACTGTCAGAACAGGCCCCCTCCTAAAGCTTTAATAGAAGCACCCCTTTTCACTTCCCCTGGACTTTAACCACCCCCTTTCCCTTCTCCAGCTGTCGCTCACTTGCTGTACAAAATGATATTCCTCACAGCGCTTCCCCTCTTTTGGATTATGATTGCAGGTAATGGGTGGGGGGCTGGCTGGGGATCCTGGGGCCTTGGCCCCACGCTGGCTGGGGTTGTTTCCCCCTCAGGCCAGTGGAAGGTGATGGGAGTAGGAGGTGGGTGCTTCGAGAAGGACATGTCCCTCAGCCTCAGCAGTCCTGCTCACCCACAGCCTCTCGAGGGGGTCACTGGGGTGCCTGGATGCCCTCGTCCATCTCAGCCTTCGAGGGCACATGTGTCTCCATCCCCTGCCGCTTCGACTTCCCCGATGAGCTGCGGCCTGCTGTCGTGCATGGTGTCTGGTACTTCAATAGCCCCTACCCAAAAAACTACCCCCCAGTGGTCTTCAAGTCTCGCACCCAAGTCGTCCACGAGAGTTTCCAGGGCCGCAGCCGCCTGCTGGGGGACCTGGGCCTGCGCAACTGCACCCTCCTGCTCAGCAACCTCAGCCCGGAGCTGGGGGGCAAGTACTACTTCCGCGGGGACCTAGGGGGCTACAACCAGTACACCTTCTCGGAGCACAGCGTCCTGGACATTATCAGTGAGTCCCCCAGAGGTTGCACGGGTGGCGGGCCTTGGGCAGGGTGGGGCAGCAGGAAGTCCTCACCAGCACCTTTTTAGGGAGGTCTCCCCAGGACAGATCCTGGGACTTGTTGGTTTGGCTGGGAGGTGCAAAGCCCAGTGCCCACACAGACCGGGCAGATGGCAGCAATGAGCAAAGCAGGGCCCCGAATAGCCTTGCTGCCCTCAGAGGAAAAGGCGTGCTCTTATTCTTCTAGAAACACCTGGGGGAAAGGCAGCGAGGCTCAGGGGTTAGGGATAAGCCCTTTGCCTCCCTGTGTTCACTGGGCAACTGTGGGCAAGTTACTTAACTTCTCTGAGCCTTGGTTTTCTTTTTTGTAAAATGGGGCTAAGAGCAGCACTTAAAGCTCAGTGAGTGAGAGGCTGTCAAGTGCTCAGAGCAGTGCCTGGCACGTGGCTCCCAGCTCTGGCTGATTGGTGCTGGGTGAGAACACAGGGCCTTGGCTGTCAGGCAGTCTGAATTTTCAGAAGAAACCAGAATTGTGTATTTTCCTATGATCTCCTAATTCTTAAACATCAGCTGCTGATTCACTTTTTTTTTTTTAATTCCTAAATTTAGGCCAAATAAAATGCAGCTCTTGGCCAGATTTGGCAATCAGATTAGGGTCCACTACCTGATTTCTGAGAGGCCCTACTGCCTCGAGCGCTTAAATTCAGGCTCTTCATCAGTATCAAGTCTATACAAGGAGCCAGATTACAGCCCTGATGCAGAAAGAGAACCCCCCCCCACACACACACACACTCACATCCACAAGTAGAAGGTAAACCAAAACAGTGAGGAGGAGAGATGTTTCTTAAAGAATATGCTGTAGTGTCAAGAGCACAGATGACGAAGCCACAGTGACAGGGCTTGCAGCTCAGTTGTACCAGGTACGAGCTGTGGCCTCAGTTTCCTCAACTGCAGGATGAGTAAAGTACTGTTTCCCACCCACTAGCATGGCTGGAAGGACTGGCAAGTTCAACACTGTAAAGTATTCAGACTACCATATGGCTTGTCTCATTACTATCACATCCGTAGTTGGATTTATGCAGGGCTTCTGAGTGAAGGATAACCAGGAGGAGAGAAGGTTGTAGGGATTTCTGTATCCCAGGGGAGGGAACCAGGTACTAGGATTGGAGTTAGGCAAGGTGGGGGTGTCTGCTTCTTTAACCCTCCTTCTCCCTGCCTCATGTAGACACCCCCAACATCGTGGTCCCCCCGGAGGTGGTGGCAGGCACAGAAGTGGAGGTCAGCTGCATGGTGCCTGACAACTGCCCAGAGCTGCGCCCAGAGCTGAGCTGGCTGGGCCACGATGGGCTAGGGGAGCCCGCTGTGCTGGGTCGGCTGCGGGAGGATGAGGGCACCTGGGTGCTGGTGTCGCTGCTACACTTCGTGCCCACTAGGGAGGCCAACGGCCACCGGCTGGGCTGCCAGGCCTCCTTCCTCAATACCACTCTGCAGTTCGAGGGCTACGCCAGCCTGGACGTCAAGTGTGAGCCTGGGTGCGGGCCAGGGGGGGCGGGGTCGGGGCGGGGCCGGGGGACCGCGGCGTCCACCCTCTGACCCCGCGGTGTCGCCGGCCTCAGACCCCCCGCTGATTGTGGAGATGAACTCCTCGGTGGAGGCCATCGAGGGCTCCCACGTCAGCCTCCTCTGTGGGGCTGACAGCAACCCCCCGCCCCTGCTGACCTGGATGCGGGATGGCACGGTGCTCCAGGAGGCCGTGGCTGAGAGCCTGTCCCTGGAGCTGGACGAAGTGACCCCCGGGGAGGACGGCATCTACGCCTGCCTGGCAGAGAACGCCTATGGCCAGGACAACCGCACCGTGGGGCTCAGCGTCATGTGTGAGTGGCCGCCCAAGGCGCATGTATGCCTGGCACTGGCCGCGGGCGAGGGGGAGAGATTAGGGAAAAGAGGCCTCATCCAGGGCGTTGGGCCAGTTGGGGCCAGAACTGAGGCTGAGGTGAAGATGGAGAGGAGGGTTTCCGGTCAAGGTGTTCCTTCCTTCTTCGCACAAGCACCTGGTGAACACCTACGCTGCACCAATCTCATCCCTAGGACAAAAGCAGAAGACAGATTCAGTCCCTATCTCCCAGGAAATCTGGTTATATTCAGTTTCCTGGGGCAGTCCTGCCTGTTCTGGGAGTAGATCTGGGCTTGGCCCTAGGAATCTGCATTTTAAAAATGAGCCCCATTGCAGTTCTACTGGGAGGGTTGAGGGGATGTGAGGCCTCACCCAGCACCTTGTGTGTACCTGTGCATTACAGGGCGCCGGGCAAGGGGGCTGGCTGGTCAGACAGGATTTTAGCTAGGAACCCAGGAGAGGTCATTCATTCATTTATTCATTCACAAATACTTATTGAGGCAAAACGCCAGGGCTGGGGATAATAATAATGACAGCCACAGCCAACATTTACTCAGCAGTTTCTGAATACTTGACACAAATCCTCTTCCTTCTCCCAGGCATCCCGGGGGCTGGCTCCTCCCCCCTGCTCTACTCTCACTGAAGCCTTCCCTCACCCTCCTAGTTAAAACTGTAACCACCCCGATTTTCCATCTTTCCCTTTATTTTCCCCCAAAGTACTTATCTTGCCTAGCGTATATTTATTTACTTACACGGCACCTACGCCCGTGTGCAGGGATCTTCATTTACCTTGTTCAGGCTAGAACCGTGCCCGTCACTTAGATTCTCAGTGACCCACCCCTAAGAACTCGAGACTATTATCAAACCCATTTTCCAGATAAGAAAAATGAGGTCCAGAGAGATTCAGAAACGGGCCCACACATACCTGGGAAGGGGTAGGGCCAGGGTTCAAACAAGCACTCTGGCTGCAGAGCCTCTGTTCTTGTTAACAGGACAGCCAGGCCTGGAGTTACCTGAGCCATCCTGAGCTGCTGTGCTTTGATTGGGGTGTCTGGGGTCACATTTAGGGGTCAGAGTTGGTTGGCAGAAGAGGCACCTTCTGGCTTCTGACCATCGGCCCCCTGTCCTGCCCCCCAGATGCACCCTGGAAACCGACGGTGAACGTGACAGTGGTGGCTGTGGAGGGGGAGACGGTCTCCATCTTGTGCTCCACACAGAGCAACCCGGATCCTATTCTCACCATCTTCAAGGAGAAGCAAATCCTGGCTACAGTCATCTATGAGAGCGAGCTGCAGTTGGAGCTGCCTGCTGTCACACCCGAGGATGACGGAGAGTACTGGTGTGTGGCCGAGAACCAATATGGCCAGAGGGCTACCGCCTTCAACCTATCCGTGGAGTGTGAGTACACCCCCTCCTCTCCCCTCCCCCTGCTGAGAGCTGCCTGGACTTGTGTCTCCCCTCCACCCTGAGGTAGATGGTTCAGTGGGGGACATCTGGGTTACCGGGAGGTACCCACATATCCCAACCAAGGGTTAGCTTTGCACCAGCAGACAAGGATGAGAAAGGCAGGGAAGCAGAATCCACAGCAAGAAAATACAAGTCCCACCTGAGAACACTGTGTTCACATACCCTGGGGTGTACTTTTGACCAAGGAGATTCTGGATCCTGTGGCCACTGTCCCTTTGCTTTAACTAAAATACTAACCACGACATCTAACACTTGTGGATCGTCGCTATGTACCGGGCACTATTGGAAGCGCTGTACAGGGACCCACTCATTTCATCCTCATGACATCCTATGAAGAAGGTTCTATTACTGTCCTGAATTTGCAGAGAAGGAAACAGGCCCAGAGAGGTTATGCCACTTGCCCAAGTTCACACAGCTAGAATGGCAGAATTTGAGTTTCAAATCCAGGTGGCCTGGTTCCATTCTTCTGTACTGCCCATAGTTGACCTCATCCTGCGTTATTACATCAGAATACAGTGATCGAACAGCTGTTATGTGCAAAGGGCTGTGCGACTCTGTGGGAGGCGGGGGATAGTACCAAGAGGACACCATGCTTGTTAACAGATAGACTATAGCCAAAGAGATGAGATGGATGCACATAAACAGTTAACTGCCTTGGAAATGAAACTCCTCGCCAGCCAGCACCTCTCCTGACCTCCTCTTAATGGACAGCACCACCAACTCCCATAACCCCACCCTGGTCACCATTCTGGGTCTTAGCTCCCAAGTCACAGTTCTGACTCCCCTCCCCCAGCAACTCCCTCTGGAATGTCACCTCCATATTTCCACTTCCCCTGCTTCCTCCTCAGCTCTGACCTGACCTCTGGCACTCGTCTCCAATCTTCACTACTCCCAGCCTCAATTACTCTGCTTACAATTGTTCCCACCACAGAAGTTTGTCAGAAGGTATTGAGCACAGTCCATGCTCCATACTCTGTACGAGTAGACATAGCGATAATCCGAACATGGTAGTTACAGATTCTTCCTGGAGTGCCATCTTTCATGTCAAAGCCATGGCTGCCCACTCTGCCACTAACCTTTCATCTTTGGTAAGACAGGGAACCCCATACCAGGAACACCTATCGTTCCCTCCGGTCTCTGCTACTGACGGCATCCGATGTGATCTCGGTGTACGGCTTGTGCAGTGCTTTTCCCCATATGCACCCTGCTGGGCCCAGTTTCCCCCTTCTGCTGCACTCTTTTCCCTGCCGCACCCCAAGCCAGTGGTCCTTAAGTTTAAGAGTCAGCGCCTCTGAGAATCTGATGGCAGCCCTTGAACATACACACAACACCTTCTCATGTACATTCTCGGTCATAGACCTTCCCTCCCCTGTGCGTAAGAAGAGTGGCGGCAGCAAATGGTCATTAAGGGACTACGCTGGGTCAGAATTCCATTCTCTACAGGTGTTATTTTGCTGAGCCCTTGTGGCCATCCTGTGAAGCAGGTATGTTATCATTATCCCTTACGTGAGGAATAATGAAGGTCAGAATTCCTCCAGCCATGCAGCTCGGAAGGTCGGTCAGTGCCAGAATTCTCCTGGCTGCCTCAGCTGTTAAACCTCTGGCCGCTTCACCTCCCCCACAGCCCTTGGCACCCAAGGACTCACGTAATCTAGCTTCTTTTGAAGACAAACAAACAGATTTGGAGTGTAAGGCCTTTAATCCACTGGAGTTGAGGAACAGGTGTGATCCACGCCCCAGCCCTACCTGCTGAGTCCTTCATGCTTCACCAAGGCCCGTGTCACAGTGCTTTCCTTCTGGGAGTGCAGCCTCAGGCTGCTGGACAGAGCTGTCCCTCATCCCTCTTCTGTCCCAAAGTCTATGTCCCTTAGAACCTGGCTTTAGTGCTTACTGACAATGGTGAGTGTTTCTGGTGCAGGGTTCCCTGTCTTACCTGCCAACCCTAGGGCCCAGCATGGCATGGACGACGCAGGAGGCTCTCACCCTTACAGAGTGCTTACAACATGCACACAACCTGTCTGAGCCCTTTGCAATGTATTGACCTGTTTCGTTCTCACAACAGTGTGATAGGGAAGGGGACTGTTCTTCGCCCCAGTTTAAGAGAAGGAAACTGAGGTGTTGTCAAGTACCCGACAAAGCGGAACCAACCTGGGTCAAAATATTAGCTCTGTCTCTGTCTTGCTGCATGATCCCAGACAAGTAACTTCACCTTTGCTGAACCTAAATTCTCTCCTCTGACATACGGGTGTGATAACAGTATCTTACTCGAAAGATGGGTGTAAAGACTAAGGAAATCATGGTGAGCGCCCACAGCACCTGACACGTCCTATGTGTTCTGTAAGTCTTAGGTACCCTCATCATTCCCCACTCATTTTTCCTTTGGACTCCAGGCTTCATATCCACCCTGCATTCTGCTGCCAAGGCTTTGCTCCTGTGCTCCCTCTGCTGGAATGGTTCTATTTATCTAATCTTAACTCCTTGGGTGGGTGTTAATTTAATTAAGCCTTTACAGTGCACTCATGTGCCTATCTATCATCAGAGTCCCTACAGCCCCTTGCAAGTTAAGGACCATTACTCCTGTTTGCACAGATGAGGATTCCATCTTGGGGGCCCAAAGAAGCTGAGGGCCTGATGGGAGCCACTAGCCAGTAGATGGCAGCACTGGGGGTTTGTCTAGTGTCAGTCAGGGCTTCATAGGTTTCCCAGGCTGCCTGCAAAGCTGCAAAGACAGACGCTGAGCACATGCAGGTAGGGTGTCTGCGTTCTCACAGCATCTAGGGCAGACATCACTGAAGCACCAGCAGTGCAGTCTTGAATGAAAGGGTTGTCATCAAATATAATCACTTCAGGTTTGTTGTTATTGATTTACTCTGTGGTGTGTTAATTTAACACTACTGCAAGCATGGTGCATGTCTGCCTAAACAGAATTTGGGGTATATAACTTTTAAATGACTAGACTTAGATGTTAGTTCAGATTAGAATCATCTCTATTGCAAGTGTATCTGGTCACGTAACTCCCTGTCCCATAACTGTCACCTGTATATTTTTCTTTGTTGGAAACTGAAAATAAGTGGGTTAGGTGGGCTGAGGGTCATTTGCCTGTGTGTGGGGGGGAGTGGGGGGAAGGGGGGTTGGGTCAGAACTGAGAGCCAGAGCTCAGTCTAGAGCAAGCTGAGGGGAGTGCTGGACCCTCCAGGAGGAAGAGAGAATATAGTTTTAAAAAGCAACATTCAGTGTTCTATGATAATTTCACATTTTGGAAAATAAAAGAAAATTATACCTGTACCATTTTTTAAAGTACAAATGACAGCAAAGCAAAGCTCAACCAAATAACCTTGGGTGGAGAGTGGTGTTTAGTGCTAGCAGCAATGGGGACTCCTGTGACAGAGGGAGGGTTAGGATGCAAGGGGGTTCTGGGGAATAATAGGGGCATCTACAAGATGGCCAGAAAGGGGAGCCAGCAGAATTCAATAGCTCACCCCACAAGTCTTCCCAGAGCTCTGCTATGTGAAATGCACATTTTAAGTGTGGGGGGACAAAGTGGAGACAGAACGAGAGCCCGTCTTGTTGGAAAAGAGAGGCCAGCTATATCAATATACAACATGGGTAGGGGTGAGTGCTGGGGAGAAAACCGAGCGGGACAGGGAGTGAATGTTAGTGAAGTGAGGTGCAGTTTTACATGCGGTAGTCAGAGAAAGAGAGTGTCTGAGGGGTCTGAGTGGAACCTTCATGGAGAAAGGAGGTGAGTTGGGAAGGTATCTCCAGGGAGTGTTCTAGGCTGAGGGAGAAACACAAAGACCCAAGGTGGGGCAGAGCTCCATAAACTTGAGAAACGGCAAGGAGACCAGTGTGACTGCAAGGAATGAGCCTTTGGGTGAAAAAAGATCAGATTGTGGCTAGGTCCCGCAGGGCCTTGCAAAGAAGTTGGATTTTATCGTGACACAGAGCAGTTGGAAGAAGGGCTTGAGCATGATCTGATTTATTTACCGTGAACAGAGTTAGAGGGGGTGTTATGAGATAGTATAAAGGAGAAAATGCAGCTAGCTCTTCTCTGAGATAGCTACCACCCCGCTCTTGGCTCTCAGCCAGAGAGTTCTGGCCTTGGGTTGTTTCCAGCTCACTCAGTCTTGATCTCGCCCATGCAGTTGCCCCTGTGATCCTTCTGGAGTCCCACTGTGCAGCGGCCCGAGACACGGTGCAGTGCCTGTGCGTGGTGAAATCCAACCCGGAGCCCTCTGTGGCCTTCGAGCTGCCCTCGCGCAACGTGACCGTGAACGAGACAGAGCGGGAGTTTGTGTACTCGGAGCGCAGTGGCCACCTGCTCACCAGCATCCTCACGCTGCGGGGCCAGTCCCAGGCCCCGCAGCGGGTCATCTGCACCTCCCGCAACCTCTATGGCACCAAAAGCCTGGAGCTGCCCTTCCAGGGAGCCCGTGAGTGGTGTGGCCTGGGTATGGGATCCACAGGGACAGAGGGGGCTCCTCTTGGATCCAGCCTCCCCTCCCCAAGGCTGACTGATCATCAGCCACCGAGCACGGGTCAGGCCATGCAGGTTGATCAAGTGGTTAGAGAGACCCTTCTGGTCGGTAAGGAGAGGCTGCCCTGAGTTTGCCTGTACTGCACGGGCCCCTCCCCAGGCCCTTCAGGCTAGTCAGTCAGTGCAAGGATGTGCCAGCTGTGCAGGTATTTTCACTACTCACTCCTGCCCCAGCCCATCTCCTAAGAATCGGGGTGTCCTCATTCCTACCAGCAGCCCTGAGGGCACCTGGGTCCTCTCTGTCCTCAGACCGTCTGATGTGGGCCAAGATTGGGCCTGTGGGAGCTGTGGTCGCCTTTGCCATCCTAATTGCCATCGTCTGCTACATTACCCAGACACGCAGAAAGTGAGTGCCCCGCCAGGGCTGACCTGGGACATGGGGAGTCCTCCAAGGGTGGGGTTGGGGGTGGGGCTGAGGGGTGGGCAAGGGAGGGCAGCCCTGTATGTATGTGGGAGGGTGGATTCTGCTCTGAGAATGTTCAACTGAATGGAGGAAAGACGGCTGCTGCAAACAAGAGCCGCTGCGGGTCAGCATGTCCAGTGCTGGGCCAAGCACTTTCCACCAGTTGTTACCTATTTTCCCACATTCTCTGCTATGAGCTCCTGGAGGGGAAAGCCAGCTACCTCCGGCCTGCCACTAGTGTCAGTCCCCGTTGGTTCCAGAAGTCCCCGTGATTACACACATCTGTGGCAACAAAAACCTTTCCCCTGCCCTCAAACCACAGCCAGGAGCCACAACTATGCTGTTGTTGAATTCCTTGTGGCTTTCCTAAAGATGAATTAATCTCCCTGCTCTACATTCGGACAGCAAGAGGGACAGACAGACCTGGAGCATATGAGGAGAACCCAGAGAAGCCAGACTGGGGTCCTGAAAAGGGGCAGAGACCAGTGGCTAGGTGGCTCATCCTCAGCCACAAAGCAGGGGAGGGATGGGCAGTGGTGGACAGGAAGAGGCTGGTCATTCGAAGAGCCCATCTGCCCCATCTTGGAGAGATGGGTGGGAACAACACTGGGGTTCCTTGGGCCAAACTCCTAAAGTAGATGGGGGTGCAAAAAGGGAGGGGGGAGGGAGTCCTGGGAGTCCTACTGGGGCTGCCATGTCCTGCTCTGCAGAAAGAACGTGACAGAGAGCCCCAGCTTCTCCGCAGGGGACAACCCCCCAGTCCTGTTCAGCAGCGACTTCCGCATCTCTGGGGCACCGGAAAAGTATGAGGTGAGGGCCAGAGCCCTGCGGCTCCAGGCTAGTTGGAAACCGTGGATGTCAGGGACACTGAGGGTCTGGGAGGGAACTGGGAGGCCAAGAAGCACAGGGGAGGTGAGGCCTCTCAAAAGGGAAAGGGAGGAAGTGAGGAGGACTGACTTAGACCTGGGCGGGGAGGGGTGCTCAGGCTGAGGCTGTGAAGGGGGCTATGGGGCTCAGGCCCAACAGAAGCCCTCATCCTCCCCGCTTGGGTCTATGACTGCATTTCCTTCTCCAATAGTCCAGAGAGGTCTCTACCCTGGAATGAGCACCCCAGGAGGTAGGTTCCGGGGGGCCTCAATGTGCTTGCCTCTGGGCCCTTAGTGGGCCTTGGGGCTGGCATGCATGTATGTACGTCCACAGTCAGGCGTCCAGGATGGTTCCCTGTGAAGTCTGCCCTGCCCGGCACTCCTGGCTTTGCCTATTCTGTCCCATTGCTGCTCCCTTCTGTCTGTGTGTGGCCACTGTCCTGTGTGTGTGTCCAAAGGCCCTGTGTAGGGGTGTGGGGTGTGGGTGGTAAGCATGAAGGGGAAGCCAAAGTTGCACCTGCAGGATCACCCAGATTGAGGGGGGGACCACACCAGACCCAAACACAGGGGAAGGACTTACGGAGGCAGGCGTGTACAAACATTTGGAAAGATGGGATCCAGGTGGCTTTAATCTGGGACGGTGTTGTGGATTGAATTGTGTGTCCCCCAAGTTCCTATGTTGAAGAAGGCTCCCTGGAGACATTCAATTTGTGGGCAACCTTCAGGCTTAGCAATGAGGAGGGTGTCGCGAAGGGGGATCCGCGTGGGCAAAGGCCCCAGCGTGGGACTTGGGGACGGTGGGGCTGGCCGGGCTGGTGGCGCTTGAGAAAGGAGATTCACATGGAGCTTTGGGACTCTCCTGTGAAGCTGTGGGGGTACCAGCAGCTCTTGTCTTTGCATGTGGAAAAGGTGGAACAGGAGCCTTCTAATGGGTCGGTTTCCTTCGTAGAGTGAGAGGCACCTGGGATCTGAGAGGAGGCTGCTGGGCCTTCGAGGGGAACCCCCAGAGCTGGACCTGAGCTATTCTCACTCGGACCTGGGAAAACGACCCACCAAGGACAGCTACACCCTGACAGAGGAGCTGGCCGAGTATGCTGAAATCCGTGTCAAGTGAGGGAGCCGGGGGCCGCCTATGTGGCCACCACCCCCTCAGGGCCCTCGCTGGCCCCCACTAGCTGCGGGCTCCCTTCTTCCCAAAAGTAGTGGAGGCTGGGGCAGGAAAGGGATGGGGCAGGTGACAGTGAGGTCCTGGGGTCCTGGTTTCTCCCTCCTTCTCAGCTGCCCCCAGCCCTGCCAACACCACACCCCTACAATGTGGCTCCCCTCTAACCTTCTTTAACCTCATCTGTCTGGAGGGGAGCTCCGTCTGTCCGTGTTATTTATTGCTACCCCCTGCCTGGTCTCCTGCCCCACACCTGGCCCCAGGGTCTGTATGGAAGGGACATGAAATAAATGCCCCAAAGCCAAGCACCTGTCTAGATCCTGATGATTTCTGACCCATCCTTGGGGAGCCTGCCATGCCCCTCCTGCCCTGTGCTGGGCCCTGTGGGGGGGCAAGGAAGGGCCCGGGGATTCTAGCCCTGAGCCCAGGCCAACTGCCATTCAGTTGTTCCCACTCACATAATAACACTTTATTCTTGCCTCTGCCACCGTCACAGCAACTGACAGCACTGGGCTTGCACTTGTCCACAGCTGTGACTCACTGAGAGAGATGGTGGCTGTCCCTTCTGAAGGGGCATGGGTTCCCTATTTGCCACAGTCTCCACCATTCCCTGTTTTCCCACGTCTGGCTGGCTTCACTCACTCACTGAC
The DNA here is from genome assembly GCF_001890085.2 of Hipposideros armiger. NCBI lineage: Eukaryota > Metazoa > Chordata > Mammalia > Chiroptera > Hipposideridae > Hipposideros > Hipposideros armiger. The sequence continues at coordinate 425,905 of NW_017731959.1, forward strand.
GTTCCCTCCTGTGCCCTGCAGATCTGGTGGGGGGACCGCAGATCTCAATGTTTCATGAGCCTGTGTTGATTTGACTGCCATGGTTCACAGTCATGCTGCACTCTGCAGCTTCCATCTTCAAACTTCACTCCATTTGGTTCAAGAAACATTACTTAGACGCCAGCTGTGTATTGAGCCCCTTCAGGAAGCTCAGGCTATCCTGGAAGGGACCCCCAGGACAACCCCGTGAAGATGAGAACAGTGGGGCTCAGAGACGCTAGGCAGTTTGGCCAGGGTCCCAGTGCTAGGAAATGGTGTGGCCAGGCTTTAAAAAAGAGGCTTGAAATTACCACAGGCAGTCCAGGCCATTAGGTGGCTCTGCCATCCTCAATCCACAGCTCTCATTGCTGTGCCCAAGATGGCTTCTCCAGTGGTCCTCACCCCCTGCTGTAGGAAGGGGAAAAGGGCAGGGGAGAGGTCATACATTCGTTTTAGGGCCAGCTCACCTCACATCCCAGTGGCTGGAACATAGACCTAACAAGCAGCAAGAGAGGCTGGGTGGCATGTGCCCAGATCAAACTCAGGAGTTCTATTATCAAATCAGAGGGAATGCAAGTCAGTGGATAACCAGCACTTACATCATGGGCGACCCCAGGTGAGAGATGAGAGATACCCAGGGGCAGCTCAGTGTCAGCAGCTCGGATTGGAGTTTGCTCCCTCGGTAGAGCCCACAGCCAGACTCTCTCTTTGATAACCTGGGCCACAGCAGTGCCAGGGGACCTGGTTATAGTTCATACTGTTCTGGGCTCAGGACCAAAAAAAAATAGCATGAAAAATGGGGAAATCCTTGCCCACGAGGAGCTTACTTTTTTTTTTTTTTTTTAGCTGAGCCATCCTGCCACCTGTTGGCAGCTCAGCGGCAGCTCAGCTCGGGCCGGGTATCGAACCGCTGTTGCGCAGAGCTCAAACTGTTTTGTTTTGTTTTTAAAAAGATTTTTTTTTATTGGGGAATCAGGGAAGGGAAACAGACAAGTTGCTGTCCTTTTGTTCTTCAGTCTACTTGTGGAGGACGTCGCTTCACTGGCCCATGTTGGTATTATCATTGTGCTCTTCCCGGGTGAGGCAGATCGGTCGCCGGCCTCTGGACAGCCGCTCACGGCGGCTCTTGGCAGCTCACACTGGCTGCTGGCCGCTCATGCTGGCTGCCGGCCACTCACGGTAGCTTATGGCAACCCACTGCCACAGGGGCTGCATCCTATGCCTTCGCTGGCGACTCAAAGCTGCCCAGCTCCAGGTTGAGCTGTTGTTCACCATCTTAGCTGTAGAGGGCAGTGTCACTGTCCCTCATGTGGGATCCGAACCAGGGCCTTGCTGCTCAGAGCTGGCGTCCCAAGCCAGCTCTTAACCAACTGAGCCACTTGTCCGGCCCCAGAGCTTATATTTTAAGAGGCAACAAAGCCAAACATGACAGGGCATGCTGACCAAAGAGCAAAGTATGAAGCCAAGGGATGACATGGCAAAGTATAGACACATATACCAGGCAAGGATGTCCCTTCCAAGGGACCAGGGCATCGAAGGATAAAATGAAAACCCCTGGACTGGTCTTCAAGCTTAGCCTCCTTCTCACCCTCCATTTCCTATCACCTCCCTCTGTGCACTGACTCTCCCTACCCCAAACTGCTCACCAGTCAGCCTCTAAGCATGCCATGTACTTAGCTCAGATAACATCTCTTTATCAAGAGTTCCCTGAATCTCCCAAACAAAAATTAGTCACTTTAATCTCTATAATCTCAAAGTACTTCTTAAAAAGTTTTTTTATTGGGGAACAGCCATGGTCACTGGTTACACATGGCTTTCATGCTACAATGGCATAGTTGACTCTTTTAAGGAGGGCAGAGCTCACAGTGGCCCATGCGGGGATTGAACTGGCAATGTTGGTGTTATCAGCATGATGCTCTAACCAACTAAGCTAACCGGCCACCCCCTCAAAGTACTTTTTAATATGCAAATCAAATCACTTATCACAATGTATGTATTATGATCAGTTGGACATAAATGTGTCACTCCACCCAACCTAGAACAAGAATTTCACCAAATCTTGTAATACCCAGTGCTTAACACACAGTCCCTGGTAAGTGATGGGGGTTAAATGAATGAGTGACCCTTAAAATGGCAGAAATTGTGTCTTATTGTCACCTTGCAGCTGCCGACTCAAATGCTCGTGCACATTGATCCTTTGAAGTCATAAGGAAGTGTCTTGGAATGCTAAGACCCAAGGGAATAATCTCGGTAAAACTTCCTCATCAGGTGGTCTCAGAATGCTGAGGCCATCCCGGGGATCATACGCATGTGTGAAAGCACAACTCAGGCTTAATCACAATGAGTTTCGGTGAAGCAGCTGCCAGCCAGTCTAATTGAATCAATTAACTGGGTATAGATATTCAAATTGACCTCTTTGTGACCGTTGTAAATAAAAGCTTTAAGCCCGCCAGTATCAGGGCTCACTCTCTCAGTCTGCAGAGATGAGACCCCTGGCCCACAGAAACTCTACTTTTGACTCTTGTGCTTTCTTAACCCTTTGCCGCCCCTCCTCAAGCCCCCCAGCCCTTGTCACACGGGACATGATAACTTATCACCATACATCTGGTGCACAGTATGTGCACAATGCCTGGCGTATAGTTGGTGCTCGATAAATGGAGTTTGATTGACTTAATTTGAATTTAATGAACAAGAAATGCAATCAGGTACAGCAAAGACAGGCCCCAAAAGTCACAACTCACCTGGTGCCAACCCAGTCCAGTTGTACCAATGTGATTTTCAGTCTGTAGATCCCATACGTCCAGCTTGGTCTGCCCAAAAGATGCAAAGTCTTGGGGTACATTTAGCAAAATTTGTCTGGAGCTGGAGCCAACCATGCTCTGGACTCAGTTCTTTTTCTATAATAACATATCAGAGATTTAAAGTAGGGGTAGACCCTCTGATATAAGTGTTAATAACTAACAGTTGTTGAGCACTTACTCCATACCACATAATTCTACTCGATTTACATGAATTCATCTCTCTTTACCTTTCCTAACAACTATGACAATGGTCCTCAAAGTGGGGTCCCTACACCAGCTGCAACAGCATCATCCGGGCACTTGTTAGGAAGGTGAATTCTCAGGCCCCACCGCAGACTGCAGGAATCAAGAACTCTGGGGTGGGGCCCAGCACTCTGGTTTTCAGGAGGCATCCACATGCTTCCAATGAGCTGATGTGTGAGAACCCGGAGGAGCCAAGGCACAGACACGTTACATCACTTCTTCTGGTCCCCCAGCTGGTACTGTGCGGCCTTGATTTGAACCCAGAGCCCTGGTTCTGCAGCCTATGCTCTTACCACTGTACTGCACTGCCATCTAGGCGAGAAGCCGCGCCAGCAGGGCCTGAAGGTGCCGAGGAAGCAGTAAGAAGAAAGCTGCGGGGCCGGGGGAAATTCAGGTTGTTCCCAAGGAAGGAGGCTCTCCCCTGGTTTTCAAAGAAGGCAAGGGATACAACAGAGGCCAAAGTCAAGGTCTAGAGGTAAGAATAACCAAACCATGTCGGGAAGGAAGGTGACGAGGCTGCTTTGTCCCCACGCAGGAGAAAGGAAGTAGTGGCAGTAGCAGGCTGTGAGCAGTGGGGAGGGGCCCCTGCTCTAGGGTCTGCCCATGTCCTTGCCTCCTGGAGCCGGCAGTGTGGCAGGGAGAAGGACATTAAATAAGTCTCCTCACACCTAATGCCTGACTGCCTCTCCTGATGCCTGCTCCCAAGGGAAGTGCTAGGAGGGCTTTTAGAGCATAGAATGGAAGTATGCCTTAAAAGTCTCAGGGGTCAGGGGTCCCTGCGGAAGGAAAGTCGTGGGAACACCCTGGGCGAATGCCCCAAGGAGGAATGTGTTTAGCAGAATCCCAGGAGCTGAACGGAGGCTGGGTGGCATGAGACGAGACAGGGAATAGCAGGGACTTCACGGCAGCCTCAGTGCAAGCTCCTACCAGATCTGCGCACGGTAGGGGCCCCCACCCTGACACACCTGTCCCCTGACAACAGACCCTGGCTCCAGCAGGTCTGGCCTGGTAGGAATGCCTCTATGGACTTTGTCCTGAGGTCCACAGCAATGTCAATAATGAGAGACTCAGAGTAACCCTGTGCTGCCCAAAGTGTCACCTGAGCACCGTGACAGACAGCCAGGTGATCCAAGGAGAGGTGGAGAGTGACTTTTCTATTTATGTTTTATTTAGTATATATCAGAACAAAAGGAAACCAGCATACCGAACGGGTGAATTTTTTTTTTTTATAAAAGCTTAGGATGAGGCTAAGTTTTAAAAAAAATTCATCAAGTGAATTTATTTAAAGAGATGTATGAAATAAAAATATTTTGGGGGGTGCTCAGACAGGACAGAGGTCCTAAACGTCACAGGCAAAACTCAGCGTTTGAGAAACAACATAAGTTCTCTGACACAAAGAACATCTCTTAGGAGGGACTAATAGTCAGTGATAACATACAGATAGGACCAGAATTTAGGTGTCACACCCCACCCAGCTCCTGGAATCCTCCACCCCCAAATTCCTCTGTTCCACTGACACAGATTTACTAAGCACCTACTGTGTGCCAGGCCTATGTTGGGCCCTAGGGACACCACAGTCACCAAGAAGAAACACTTTGACCTCACAGAGCTTACATTCTCTGGAAGAGATGATCAGATTAACAAGTGTTGGTCAGATTGGACAGAGTGTGCTGTGCAAGGCTGTCATTTTAGAAAGAGGTCATTCGAGGGAGAGAACTCCATCAATTTCTGAGGAATGTGGGCCCAGGGAAATCCAAGATCAGGTGCAAAGGCCTGTGGTGGGGATGTACTTGTTATGTTCATGGAACGAGAAGGAAAGCAGCATGCCTGGAATAAAGTGATGGAACCAAAATGGCTACCCAAGAGAGCCTGACCACAGAGGCCCTTGTAGGCCACCGTCTAAACTTGGGCTTTTACTCCGCACGAACTGGGGAGCTGCTAGAGAATTATACACAGGGGAGTGTTATGGAGGGGCTTGAGGTTTCAAAGACCCTGCTGGCAGCTGTGTGAACAATAGGCACAGCTGACCAGCAAGTATAAGCAGAGGGCTTAGGAGGCCATGGCAATTGTCTAAAAGAGAGGAAGTGGAGATGATGATGACGTTGAGAGGGGACAGGGTCAGGACCTGTTTTGGAGGAGGAACTGATAGGACTTGCTGATTCTGGAGGGGAAGGAAAGAGAGGAGCCCAAGATGACTGGCTGCTTTGTAGATGCTGAAGAAAGCAGAAGGAACACAGTTAGTGAACACAAGCGTGCTCGTCTCTCGCCAAGTTCAAGGTCAGAAAAGGTTGATGGCACCCCTTCCTTGGGAAATTCTAAGCTGAAGAAGAGTCAGAACCCATGACACAGTGACTCAGAGAGATGGCGACAGATGCACAGGATGAGGTCTACAGGCTGGGATAGAGGTGAGCAGGTCTCGCGTCCCAACTGTTGGGAGGCTAAGCCACCCTGTGCAGGAGGGAGGACATTTAGGCACCAGGCTAGGGTCAGGGTAACATGGACTTCTTTGTCCCTCCTCTCCCACCAACTTCCCAGGTTGCTCCTGGCGTTGACCTGTGGTACCCCACCCTGTCCTGAAGACCATGACCATGCCCGGGGCAGACAGCTCCATCATTCTCAGTGATGAAAGGGCGCCAGGGCTGCGATGGCTACTTCAAAGTGTTCTCTCAAGGACTGGGGTCAGGGACTCAAAACGCTGCTGTACCAAAGCTCCAAACGTCCTTCTTCCCCACCCTCCTCACTTTAAACTTGGGCCTGCCCCCTGGACAGGAGGTGACCACCTCAGCTCACAGGCTGGGTGGCAGCCAAACAGAAGACCCCTTCCCACCCCCAGATCTTGGTCTGCCAGGAATCCTAACTTCCCTGGGGAGTGGGAGAGGAACAACAGGTTGGTCTCAAAGGGCCTCTCTGCTAAGCTCAAGCTATGGCTGAGTAGCCAGAGGTGTGTGACTCAAGGTCACCATGGAGCATTGGTCAGGCAGAGTAAGTGACAATGTGCATAATTGACAGTAAGTGACAGCCCACTTTTACAAAGTGCTCATGCCATGACAGTCATCATGAAAGTAAGCTTTAGGTGCTTATGAGTTTTCATGGCACTCCCGTAAAGTCAGTACTGCCAATATCAGCATCACCCTAAGAGAGGAAACTGAGAGGTCACGGCTGACAAATGGCAGGAATGGGCTTTGAATCCAGGTCTGTTCACCACGTGCTTGTCATATGCTGTGCATGTGGTTGAGTGCATCACTTGTGTCACTCACTAACCCTGTGAGAAAGGCACTTATCCTGGGCAGGGGGCTCAGAGGGGCTACACAGCTAGGCAGGGAGTGACAGCTCAGGCATCTCAGTGACACCTAGTTGCCTGGCTCCACTGCGTCCCTGGCAGGGACAGGGTAATGATAGTCAAGTCACCTAAAAATGGAGACCATCTACCTCTTTGGAAGGAAGAGTAAGGCACCAAAGCTTCTGTTCTCAGGAGTTCTGCTCCCCTCACCCTTGCCTTTTCCGTGCAGACCTTGGCCTCCAAACATCAAGGCACGTCAATGAGCCTACTGTCCAATTCCCTCCTACTACAGCACCGTGAACAACACCTGGAGCTGTGCCAGAAGAAGTCTCAGACACTGCTTCTAGGTGATGAGCAGAGATTTAAGTCCCCAATGTGTTCCCTGCTGAAGACCTTTGGGACCATGTCCCCTAGACTGAAGCCCCACTGAGATTGCTTTTCTTGTTTGTTTGTTTGAAATAATTATAGATTCACAGAAAATTGCAAGGAAAGAGAGGTCTGGTGTGCCCTTCACTCAGTTTCCCCTGATGGTTACTTTTTACATAATTATAGTACAAAATCAAAACCAGGAATTTGGCATTGGTCCCATGTGTGTATGCTCCTGAGTCCTTTAATCACATGCTTAGGTGTATGTAACCACAACTGTAATCAAGATACAGAACCATTGTGTTTCCACAAAGATCTCCCTGGAGTCACATCCATTTCCTTTTCCCCCACCATCCCTAACCCCTGACAACCAATAGTCTGTTCTCCGTCTCTATCATTTTGTTATTTCAAGAATGTTACATAAAAGGAACTGTACAGTATGTGACCCTTTGAGATTGGCTTTTTTCTTCTTCTTTTTATTGGGGAATTGGAGGGATGGGAACAGAGCTGGGAAATTGAGGGAAGGGGAACAGACAAGTTGCTGTCGTTTTGTTCTTCAGTCTAGTTGTGGAGGACGTTGCTTGACTGGCCCAAGCTGGCACCATCATTGCGTTCTTCCCGGGCGAGGCAGATCAGTCGCCGGCTTCTGGACGGCCGCTCACTGCGGCTGCTGGCCACTCACGCTGGCTGCTGGCTACATACGGTAGCCCATGGCAACCCACTGCCACAGGGGCTGCAGCCTAAGCCGTCGCCAGGGACTCATGGCAGCCCAGCTCCAGGTTTTTTGTTTTTTTTTCTACATCACTAAATAACTGTAAGGCAATTCTGCCATAAAATAAAAAAGATAAAATAAGTGTTTGACAGTTTGGCTTTTTTTGTTTGTTTGTTTGGTTGGTTGGTTCGTTGGTTTCATTTCTCCATTGACTAATCAATTAATTGCTATAAAAAAATAAAAATAACTGGTTGACAGTTTGGGGTTTTTAAAAATTTGTTTGGTTTCATTTCTCTATTGACAAAGTTTTCACAGTTACTTTCATTTTTGTATCATAAATAAATCTTAGCTAGCCCTTATAGTGGTCTCATCAGTGATAAGTAGATGTGGTACTGGTTTTAAAATAGTTAGCATTTCTTCGAGATGATGATGATTTATACAAAAATTTGGTTTCTTACTTCAAAGTACACTATATTAGAAGGAAAAAAAGAGGCCAAGAACCCTGTTTGAGGGCACAGAGTTGAACCCACATTTCCCATAGGACAAAGACAAGTGGTAAGGTATTATTAGGTACAAAATAAAATCAGTTATTTGCAGAGCATTGCTATGAATCTACACACATTTTTTTCCACACAATTTTAAATGTATTGAAATATTTTGTATCTCCCAATTAAATCTTCTAAAATTTTGTTATATTTGTTTTAATATCCCTTTTTTATTCTTCATTATTTTATTTTTTTATGGCAAACTTGTCTTATGGCCACTTAGTTATGCAGTGAAAACATTTGTGGCAAAAATGCTGAGGCAAAGATGCTACAATGAAAGTACCTAGAACCTCCCCTAACATCACTGTTTTTTGAAGAAATTGTTCTTCACTCTTTCTACTTCCTTCTCAATGCCTCACAGTCAGCAGAGTGTGGCGGTGCCAGAGTGAAGATTTCTCAGAAGCTTCCCTTATCATCTGTAGGACTTGCATGGCTTGGCTTGTTGTCTAGTTCTGGCCTCAAACACTCACAAAATAGATGCCTGATAAAAGTGGTGAGGTGGGGCCGGCCGAGTGGCGCGATGGTTAAGAGCTGGCTTGGGACCCCAGAGGGCCTTGGTTCGGATCCCACATATGAGGGCCAGTGACACTGCCCTCCACAGCCAAGATGCTGAACAACAGCTCAAGCTGGGCTGCCGTGAGTCGCTGGCGATGGCAGTGGGTTGCCATGGGCTACCGTGTGTAGCCAGCAGCCAGCGTGAGCGGCCAGCA
>NW_017731959.1:434707-445945 GCF_001890085.2 Hipposideros armiger
AATGCCTCCCACTTGATTGAAGTACCAGTAATTGTCTCCATCCCTTGCAATGGTTTAAATTGGCTCGCTAATATCTTTTCACAGTCCTTTTCTTTTAAGCTGCAAGCAGAAAGATGTCCAAACAATTTCCTCAGAAAGTAAAATGCAGAAAGATATGGGTCTCAGAACTTCTACATAAAGGCTATGAGCAACACACTTACAAACTGTGGCTGCTAATGAAGAGAGTGATGAGTGGAATTATAAGCATTTGCATTGTCTTCCTAGTACTGTATATTGTGAGTAAACTGGAGGACAAAGAGTATATGGAGCAGGGCCGGCCGAGTGGCACGTTAGTTAAAAGCTGCCTTGGGATGTCAGAGGGCCCGGTTCGGATCCCACATATGAGGGCCAGTGACACTGCCCTCTACAGCTAAGATGCTGAACAACAGCTCAACTTGGGCCAGGGAAGCGACATCCTCCACAACTAGACTGAAGAACAAAAGGACAGCAACTTGTCTGTTCCCCTTCCCCCAACTCCCTAATAAAAATCTTAAAAAAAAAAAAAGTGGTGAGGTTTTAGTTTCAAGACTTACCCATTCAATAACACTTCACAGAAGTCATCTTTTTCCTTCCTGCGGCTGAAGCCTCAATGTCAGTGATTAGATTCCCTACCTTTCAAGCTTATGGAGGGAAAGTCATGGGAATGAGAATAATTAATTGGATAGTGTCACTAAATGACAAATACTTTCAAGTTGACTTGCCTCTTTCTCATTAGGTTGGCCCTTCTAATCTGTTTGTATTGAGTCCTTAGCATTTCCTGAGAGCTGGATAGAGGGGAAGTTGTGGAAGAGCCAGCTCTGAAATTCATCTGATGTAGAAACTCCATACACTGAAACAAAAAACTGGCCATGGATACTTGAGTGTTCCTTCCGATCTGAGTCCAAACCACATCCCCTTTGTTGCCTCTTTCCCCTTAACCCCAGATCATCATGCTCCTGGGTCACCCTCATAGCCAGAGAGGCAGGGGGTGTGGCCAAGGAGGGTGAAAATCAGTCACTAGAGACTTCGCTGTGCTTCTGCTTCCACCCTCAGATGCTGCCAGGGTCTCTGAAGAGGGAAGACATCAGGAAACAGGTAAAGACTCTTTTGTTTTCTTTTGCATCCAACAAGCAAGTATGGAGCAGCTGCCATGTGCCAGGCACAGGTCTTGGGGCTAAAAGCACAGTGGGGACCCCCTCCCTCTCTCTCGTCTTACCACATGTCGTCGAGCCCTGTCTTTGAGCATTCCTGCCGGGCTCAGCAAGTCTTCTGAGAGCTGGGTGGGTCACTGGATGCCCAGGATGGAAGAATGGACTCACACAGGCCACCTCTGAGATTCTGCAAGGCCCTAAACAGGCCTGTGTTGAGCAGACCACAGGACTGGACAGCGGTCGCTTGTTTTGAGCCTTCGTGCCTAATGAGTGCTGTCTTCAGCCTCCACACTCCACTGTGCCTCAGCAGCCTTTCAATTCCAGGCCTGGAGTCCACTTCTTGTGACTCAGAGACTGCTTGGCGTTCCTTAGGGTAAGCAGGCTGCCCTCCTCTGAGAAGCTGTACTCTCCCACTCATCCTGGAGTTCTTAAGGCAGTTTCCAATGAGTGGCTGTTGGCAGAGGGGGCATAATGCCCAGATATTGGAGGCTAGTCTTTGCCACGGGCATGGAATCTGGCCCTTATCACAGCCCTTGTGGAAACCCAAAGGGGATTCAAAATGAATCCCTCGGAACACAGACCCTGCAACCCAGCCATGTTTTTCATGGAAAACATAAAACAGTTCCCATGGCTGAAGAAGTGTGGGCAATGTACCATACTCAAATCTCCATGTTGGGAGATGTATGATGCACACACAGTTGATTAAAGGGTTTGGAAAGACCTGCAATAAAGACTTTTATTTAACTTCTTTTTAACCTAGCTTCTCTCAAATGGATGTGACCTCGAAGACTTTTTTGTGTGTAACACTGTTAGCACCTGAAGAGCTGGTGTCCGCTCTGCCGGGAGAGTCTGCCTTAGTTCAGAACCCTCACCCCCACTTTTTGGCCTGGGCCAGGCCAGCACAGCCACTACTCCTGGGGACAGACCCCTTCCTGCGTTCAGCAAGCAGCTTAGCTTTCTGCATATCGGATACTGGATACCTAACAGCCTTTGGCAGGGGCTACACAGCCTGAGGAGATAAACAGCCAGTGGGGGCATGGGGGGAGAGGGGACGGCGATGCGATGCCATGCGTGGGAAATGTTGACTGGGCAGGTGGGACAGGCTGTGTCTGTGCTGAGACCGGAGACACACTCTGTAGACACATCCTGCCTGGCTCCCGGGGGACTGTCACTGAGGGCACAGCCATGCAAATGGGGACTTAAATTTAACTCTATGTAAATGTAACTTTGTAAAAGTCTAGTAAGGCTTTGGGGCAGCTCTATGCTGAGAGAGAGAGAGAGANATTAGCTGCTCACCCAGGCTGCTAGTACCTTGGGCTAATGACCCTGCCACCCCGCCCTTCTCTCGCTTCCGGCTCTCTGCCCATTCCGGGCACTCTCCCTCAACCCACCCTCCCTCAGAGACATCTGGCAGCACCAAGAGGTGAGTCCCTCTCCCTGTGGCTCCTCTCTCCACCAATAATTATTCCCCAGAAGCCCAGTTCCCCTGTTTAGGGTGCCCCTGAAATCGGCTAAGTTCATTCCTAGTGACACGACAGGACCTGGCTTCTCTTGGGCTCTCCCTTGGGGACCCCCTTCGCCCGCTCTTTGCCACGACCTCCACCCTACCCAAACCCCAACTTCTCTTTCCCTTGGCTAGGAATTGCCACCAACCCTCCACTGCTGGGTAGGCTCTCCACTTAGGGGAGCAGACCCTTCTCTTTCCAGGGGATTGGGAGGTGGGGAATGAAAGCAGAAATCTAACTTCTTGTCTTAAGAAAAACACATACTGTGGAGCCTAACTCTGTTTTGAATTCTCTCTACCCCTTCTCTTCCCAGAGTCTCAGAAATCAAGTGGCCCTTTCTGTCCTGGGACCTGCACGCTTTTGTTCTATCTTCTCCTGTTACTCTGTGATCACGCTCTTCATTTTAAGAGGTGATACCTCGGGAAGCAAGCAGGGGACTGAGAGGTAGCAGTCTCTCTTCTAATCCAGGCTCCAGTGCTAACTGGCTGCTACCTCCCTCTATGGGCCTCTGTCTCCAGATGGCTGCAAATACCCTGAGCAGAGCTGAAACCAGTTTGTGACTGCAGGAGCTCCCCTCCCCAGGCCCACGCTAGCACAGGAGCTGAGGAAGCCACTAGGCCCCATGGACCTGCCGCCGCAGCTCTCCTTTGCCCTCTATGTGGCCGCCTTTACGCTGGGCTTCCCGCTCAACGCCCTGGCCATCGGGGGCGCCGTGGCCCACGCCCGGCTCCGCCTCACCCCCAGCCTTGTCTATGCCCTCCACCTGGGCTGCTCCGACCTCCTGCTGGCAGCCTCCCTGCCCCTGAAGGCGGTGGAGGCCCTGGCTGCGGGAGCCTGGCCCCTGCCGGCCCCGCTCTGTCCCGCCTTTGCCCTGGTCCACTTTGCTCCGCTCTATGCTGGTGGTGGCTTCCTGGCCGCCCTGAGTGTTGGCCGCTACTTAGGGGCTGCCTTCCCCTTGGGCTACCAAGCTGCCCGGAGGCCCTGCTATTCCTGGGGTGTGTGTGTGGCCATATGGGCCCTTGTCCTCTGTCACCTGGGGCTGGTCTTTGGGCTGGAGGCTCCGGGAGGCTGGATGGACAATACCACCAGCTCCCTCGGCATCAACACGCCGGTGAACGGCTCTCCCGTCTGCCTGGAGGCCTGGGACCCAGCCTCAGCGGGCCCTGCTCGCCTCAGCCTCTCTCTCCTGCTCTTCTTTCTGCCCCTGATCATCACAGCTTTCTGCTATGCGGGTTGCCTCCGGGCATTGGCCAGCTCAGGCCTGAGCCACAGACGAAAGCTAAGAGCAGCCTGGGTGGCTGGCGGGGCTCTGCTCACACTGCTGTTCTGCTTGGGACCCTACAATGCCTCCAATGTGGCTGGCTTCCTGTACCCAGACATGGGAGGTCGCTGGCGGAAGCTGGGGCTGCTCACAGGTGCTTGGAGCGTGGTGCTCAACCCATTGGTGACTGGCTACTTGGGAGTGGGGCCGGGCCGAGGGACATCCTGTGTGGCAAGAACAAAAGGGGGCACATCCCAGAAGTAGTGGCCACTCCTGGGGGGAAGGGACATGCAGCAGGAGAGGCCAGCTGCTTCTCCAGGCCCCTGGGGGCTGCTCCAAATAAACTGCTGAGTAGCCTTGCCTGGAGCCACTTATGGGAAGAATTGAGTCTGGCAAGACTGCACCCCGGTCGGAGAAAAGAATGGAGGCCAGGAGCTGGGTCACAGGACAAAGGTAAGCTTGACTGCACACAGCAGCATGACTCTCCACCTCTCTCTCATCTCCTTGGTCCTTACCTGCCCGTCATCGGCCAGTGGGCTACAGGCAGAGGCCTTTTACTGTGGGGAAGGAGGAGGGAAGTTTGCTTCTAGTCTAGAGGAACTGCCGCTCTGCTGGCACACTTTGGGGGATGGTACTCCAAAGTCATTTCCTAGGAGAGAACACTTGAATTTCTGCATGAGAGAGGAGGCAGGACGCAAAAGAATGACACCGTGATACCACTTGGAACTCACAAGGGGGCAGCATTAGAACTGTGAACAGGAAGTTGGGAGGAAAAAAATGCTTCAGCAGGGGGAGGGAAAATACTAGCAACACCAGAAATAGTCACAAACAAATACAGAGTCACTAATACGTGACAGTCACCATGCCAAGTGCTTTACAACTGTTGTCTTATTTCATCCTCACACAACCCTTTGATTTAGTCACGCAGCTCCTGTGCAAATGGGTAGGCTGTTCACTGCATAAGGGTGTCAGGCAGAAGGGTAAACACTGACTCAATTCTAGCCTGTGTTTTGCTCCCCAAGCCATGTGCCTGGCATGGGGCGGGCTCCATCCAGAGGAAGCAACATCTTATTCTAATTTTTACAATTAAACATTAATTGTAGCAGCTTATTTGAGATAAAATTTATGTATCATAAAATTCGCCCATGTACAATTAATTCAATGATTTTTAGTAAATTTACTGAGGTATGCAATGGTCACTATAATCCAATTTAGAACATTTTCATCACCCCAGTAAGATTCCTCAGGCTCATTTACAGTTAATCCCATTTCTACTCCCAGTCCTCAGGCAATCAGTAATCTACTTTCTGTCTCTATAAATTTGCCTGTTCTGGACATTTCATATAAATGAAAGCATANCCAGACCACCTACCCCTTCTTCCCTACTTCCGCCCTCTCAGTCCTGCCAGGCCAGGCCAGCCTGTGTGCTCGAAGGCACACCTCTGCCCCGCGCAGCTCACCGGCCTTCTCTCCTCCCCACCCAATCTCTCCTGACTCTCCAGGAGGACTCCCTCTCAGACAAAGAGGGAGTCCCTACTGGCTCCCTCTTTCTCTCTCTCTGTCTCACCCTTATTTTTATCTTCTGAGATTTTTTTTTTAAAAACTATACAAGTACATGGTAAAAAAATTAAAACAGCATGAAAAGGTAAATAGTGGAAAGAGAGCTACTTCTCCTTTAGTGCTCCCTGAGAACTCTACCCCTTCCCTCAAGGCCTTCACTGTTGGCAGCCGTTTACGTCTCCTTCCAGAGAATTCTGTCCGTGCACAACATGTATCTATACATCTATGCCTACACACTCTTCTTTGTTATGCAAATGGTGGCAGGGCTCACACTTCGCCTTGAACTTTCTTTTTTTCCATGTGCTAATACCACTTGGAGAGTGTGCACCGACACTCTATAGAGCCTGGACACACAGGGAAGATATTTAATTTACGTATTATACATTTTTCAGATTTATGATTGGAGCCATGGTTTTAAATTTAGAGGATCATCGCTTGCAAAGCTGAACACTAAAGGGAAATAGCCTAAGTGTGTTATTTGGAAGTGTAACTTATTGTATAGAAACATGTTCCCTGGGTCTCCACTTAGCAGACACCCTGGAGACCTGCCTCTTTTCCTAAGGGCTGCGTTGTACTCCTGGGTATGAATGCTGCAAAACTTATCTACCCAGTGCCCTCCTCAAGGCACGTGCAGTCTCTTGCTCAGGGCACTCTGCAAGGAGAGTTGTAGGATAAATTCCTACATGGAATTGCTGGTCAAAGCACAGTGATTTGAAGTTCTGATAGTATGGCAAAACTGCACCCATTTATGAGGGTTGCATGCTCCGTGTGTGTCTCACAAGCAGGAGCTCTTGTGAGAAAGAGCTAGCTCTTTCTCCCTAAATAGCAGCAGGTCCAGGGGACAGGGACTGGCTTCTTCCTCTTTCTCTGTATCACGTCCTCACAGGTGCAGAAATCATGCAGGCAAAAAAGCACAGGGTTCTGTAGAGAGAAGTGGAGGACCCCACAAGGCAAATAAATGCCTCAGGGCAGAGTGGGCTGGTATCTGATTGAGGCAGTGTCAATCGACTGATGGTCCTTCTTTCTCCATCAGATAGCGCAGCGACCATCAGCAAGCGAGTGGCCCTAGGCGTGGTGCTCTGCCTGGTTGTCCTCCTGGTGGCATTCTGGGGAGTCAAGCTTCAGCGAAGGTGAGCTCCTCCCACTGCCCCCCTCCTCCACCTCCTCCTTCTCAGCTCTCCCTCACCCATTTCAGGAAGTGCCTCCAGTTACTGGGTCCTGTAGGCCCCAGCCTGCCCATTGCACAGGCTCCAGTTCCCATTCCCTTGATCCTCACTGAGCAGGTCTTTATCTCTTAGCTGGAGGAGGATTCAGAGCCAGCAGGAGGAGCTTCAAGAGAATTCCAGTGGGCAGAGCTTCTTTGTGAGGAATAAAAAGGTAGGATGAGAGAAAGCTGACGTGCAGTGCAGACCTTGAAGCCAACCAAAGAACAAAGTGAAGCAGGGTTGATAAAGAGCACTGTGGGGAGGCCTGGGGTGTCAGAGGTCACGGGAAGGGAACCAGGGTGGGGAAGGGAGGGATGAAAGCTGAAACCTTGTCTCTCTCCCAGGTTCCAAGGGCCCCCCTTGCTGAAGGCCCCCACACCCTGGGCTGCTACAATCCAGTGATAGAAGACACCATCAGCTACGCTACCTTGCGCTTTCCTGTTGGAAATACTGACACACCAAGAATTGGGTACTGAGGGTACCGGGAGGGTGACACCTGCATCATGGGAGGGCGACGGGAGGAAAACCTTATNGGGGGGGAGGGCTGCACATTGATGGGCCTTGGACTGCCTCTAGTCCACACACAGGTTTTGTTTGACCCTCACCAAGTTTGTTTCTCTTGTAAAGCAGGACATTTCACATGACAATCTGGCTTCTTACTTCTCTTAAAACAGTGGGAGATCAGGAAATGTTGAGCCCACATTTCCACTTGGCAATAATCGGCTGGAACTGAGATAGTCATCGCCTTTACACAAGGTATGACCCATGAACACTTGTACCCACCTGGTTGATTTATGTTCCCTACCCAGCCCATGGGGGCATCTGAGAGGGACCCTTGGACCACATTCTCCTAAGTCCTACCAGACCCCTCTAAATGCTCTCCTGGTATCATACTTAATTATTGGTTTTAAAGTTATTTTTTTCCCGGTCTTTAAAATCAAAGTTTGGCCATGTCTCTCTCCTATGTAAAACCCTTCATTAGTTGCCCCAAGGTCAGCTCTAAGTTACCCAGTGCCTGGTATTCAAGGCATTCAGTTGTCTGGTGCTGCTCAAAGCCTGAGAGCTGGGCAGGAAGTTTATACAAGGATGGATGGATGGATGGATGGATGGATGGATGGATGGATGGATGAATGAAGAAAGAAAGGGGTGCTGGGAAGAGAGAGAGGCTAGACCAACAGGGTTCTCAAGCTAATGAGAGAGTAATGGCATAGCCAGAGGAAGCCCTATGTGCTTCCAGAATTCCACATCCCACCATGCAACCAGACATGGGCCTCCCGGGATCAGGGAAAAAGGGTCAGAGCTCAGTGGGTGAGCAAGAAAAGACACCTGGAAGAGTTAAGCGACCAGATAACTCAAGGACAAACTCTTCCTGCTCCAGGCTCCCGCCTAGACACAATACCATGCATCTCCTCGGCCCCTCACTCCTGCTCCTAGGTAAGGACTGTGGCCTGGGTTGGCACTTGGGTTCTGGGATGACTGTGGAACTGGAGGAGAGGAGCTGGGGCAGAGGAGAGGAAAAGTGGGGTAGGGTCAGGACAGGCAGTGGACACGTGTATATATGCTTCTGTCTTTGTGTCTTTGTCTCTTTGTGTCTCTCCCTCTATCTTCAGAGGGGATTCTTTATTCCTTTGAAAGCTGTCCATGCCCTTCAATGCTTTTTGATCACTGTGTTGCGTTCCAGAATACTTGGCTTTCTCTGACTCAAACAAGTGGAACTTCAAGCACCCCGACACCCTCTACGCCTGGGAGGGAGCCTGCATCTGGATTCCCTGCAGCTACAAAATCCCAGGGAGTAAAGATTTAATGGAGAACCTCACTGTGTACCACAATTATACGTATGACGAAAATAACAAGGACTATACGGGGCCAATCTTCTACCAGAAGACAAAGACGGGGGAGTCTCATGTTCAGGAAAGGATAAAATTTCTGGGAAACCGCAACTCCGACTGCACCCTATCTATCCACCCTGTGCAAGCTCAAGACAGCGGTCAGCTGGGGCTGAGGATGACATCAGAAGATGACAAATGGATGGAGAAAATAGTCCTCAACGTCTCCAGTAAGGCTCTGGGGGATGGGCACGGGCAAGGAGGGAAGTGGGAAACGCTGACTCCAGGTTGCCTGCAGAGGCCAGGTACGGGGTGCCAGTGAGTGGCTCGAGCAGCACAAGACAATGGGCTGTGGCCAACTTGTGCATGAGCCTTTTTCCCTCCTCAAGCATCCCACCTGCCACTCAGCTCCTGCCCATTCTGGAACCTGGGTTCCAGGTTACCTGATTTTTCAAGAGAAGACAAAACTCTAGATTTTCAAGTGAAGTCTCACAATGTGTTACAGTTGGTGATTAATTCTAATTGGCCCTTCAAGTCGAAATGGCACATGTGTAAGGGGTGGATCAAACACAGGTCTGGGGCCTCCACCCCAGGTAGTGTGTTCACTCCATTCCATAGTCTCTTTCTTCAGTGGGTGGTTCTAGGCAGCCCTATGTTTGGGCTGAGAGAGGTGGCTTCAGACCCTGCAATCTGAGGGTAGCCCAGCCCTGAGAGAGCTGGGATTGGCTGCCCACAGGCCTGCTCTACTAAAGGAACCCCCTAAATGAATGTTTAATAGGCTCCAATAGTGAGACCATTAAATAACACAGGCTTGTCATCAAAGCTAAGAAATGCATGTTGAACTAAACTGGTGAAATTCACTTAGGGGTGGTGGGGAGGGTGATCTTGAAAACATTTAGAAAGCAAACATTTGGGAGTGAGAATAAAATAAGTACAAATCTGAAATAGAATTCCTAAGGAGGCTCAGCACTCACGAGCTTCAGCTGAGCAAAAGTGGTTCAGAACAGGCCACCAATTAGCAAAAGTTTGTGGTGGGCTGTGGGTTGTAAGAGCGGAGGTACTAAAGTCACCTATTTGCAAACTCTAAGATAGACTATGGATATACTCTCATTGTCCCTTCTTTGAGCACTGATAAGTGTCACTACTTTTCATAATAACTCTTCAAGTTATGTATTAAGATTCCCATTTTATAGTGAAGAAAACTGAGACACTTTCCTCAAATCACACAGTTTTAAGTAGAGAATCTGGGATTCGATTACAGATTTGCCTGATTCTTGCATGACTGACCATTAAAGCCACTGAAGGCTTTTGAGTGAGGCAATAATGCATATATGTTATTTAGATAACAGTAAGTGGGTGGATGATACTATGTCGGGTCGATTAGAGAGGCCACTGTAATTAAACTGTGACACGTGTGTACACAGGAATAAGAACTGTAAGAGAACATGGAAAACATTTAAAACGTAGAGGTGAGAAGATTTTGCACGAGATTTACTTATATTCCTTTTTTTAAAAGTTACTTAAATTTGATATAATGTTTTATAATATATTGTGAACAGCCTAGACCTAGGGTGTTTAGTTGGGTGAGTCAATTAAAAAAAAGAGGGGAGGGGGCGGACAGCCAGTTAGCTCAGTTGGTTAGAGCGCAGTGCTCATAACACCAAGGTTGCTGGTTTGATCCCCACACGGGCCACTGAGCTGCGCCCTCCACAATTAGGTTGAAACAACTACTTGACTTGGAGCTGATGGGTCCTGGAAAAACACCCTGTTCCCCCACAAAATTAAAAAAACAAACAAACATTTCTTTAAAAAAAAAAGTGGTTCAGAGCAGAGAAAAGAAGGCCTGGATGGAGTGGCAAGGTGCTCCTGAGGGTTTATTTAGGGCAGAGCGTCTAAAGCCAGGTGTAAGAAGCTAGGGCACAGTGGTCCTCAGACTCTCAGGCTGCCAGCATGGTCCCTACTTTTTTGCAGAGACGGCTCCTCCTCCCCGCATTCAGCTCCCTCCAGAAATCCAGGAGTCCGAGGAAGTCAGTGTGACCTGCTTGCTGAATTTCTCCTGCCCTGGGTACGAGATCAAATTGAATTGGTTCCTGGATGGGTCACCTCAACAGACCTCTGTTACCTCAACTTCCCTGACCACCATGGCTGTCTACACCCAGAGCAAGCTCACATTCAAGCCACTGTGGGAAAACCATGGCAAGAATCTGACCTGCCAGCTCTGGAATGACACAGCAGGGGGGCTACTCTCTCAGGAAACGGTGCAGCTGGATGTGAAGCGTAAGTCTCCCCAGTGCTCCTGTGGGAAGGACGAGGGACTTGTCCCCTTTTCCCCAACCTCTCAGAGCACCCAGGGCAGCAGGAGCCTCCAACGGAAGGAAACATAATCAGTTTATGGGTCCCCATAGCTGGAAAAGGTTCAGGCAAAGCTGTGTTTCCTCCTCCACCATCCCTGTTGTCAGCCCTGGTGTGTCAGGAAACAGATTCATCTTAGCATTTGCTTTGGTCTAACAGAATAAAATACTTTAATCTATCCTCAAGCCATGACATGATTTGGGGATCATCTGGTTAGGTATTTTTGTTCCCCTTTGGGGGAACAAGGGGAAGAAGTTTTTCACATCGTTATTTGTGCCTCATTCATTCAGTCAATAGATACTTATTGAGAACCTACCACGTGCCAGGCCTTGTTATGGCTGCTGGGGAGACAGCGGTGAG
>NW_017731959.1:453360-457560 GCF_001890085.2 Hipposideros armiger
ACCTACTTTTTGCCTTTGGGGCAAAACCCGGGAAAGGGACAGAAATGAGGTAGAAAGAGGCACTGTCTGGCGCTGGTTTCTCCTCTACATGTCAGTAAGGTATCCCACAGAGAGGATCACGCTGCTGCTGCCTCACGCGCAGGGGTCTCGTGGTCTGAGACATCCACCAGTGTGGACGAACATGTAACAAACACAGGGCGGCACAATAAAAATGGTTAAGATATCACTTCAAAGAACCAGTGAGCTATTTCCAGTCTGTGGAATCAGAGTACAATGGGGACATGGAGAAGGCATCGTGGGGCTCGGGGAGAAGGGAAAGGAATGAAGGTAAGTAACGTCATGATCAAATCAGCAGGTTGGAGAGTCCGTTGTCTTGTTGCATAGAGGGCACCGGGTCTGAGTCTTATTCTGAGCCTTCGATTTAACTTGCCCAGTGATGGTGGGCAAAGTTCACTAGCTTATCTGAGCTTCAGTTTCTTTCTCTGTAAAATGGGGATGCCACTGCCTACTGCGCAGCTGGTTTAAGATAGCTAGTGATGTACAATCCTGCAGAGGCTGGAGTCATGTTATAAGAAGTCTTATGCAATTGCCAAAAGTCCCTAAAAACCAAGTTCTCATCTTATTTGCATCTCTTAAAGACTGTAAAAAGGGGAAGCCAACTCATTACTCACAGCTCTTCTCAAAAGGGACCCTGCCAAGTTCTTTCACAATCCACAGCTGCCTATGAGCTTCTTGAAGGCCAGCTGTCTTTTAAGAAACCTCATAGCTTTTCTACCGTCCCACGGTCACCCTCACCAGTTCCCTATTATGTTCACTAATTCCAACTTTTCAGTTAGGTCAGTGCAGGTTCCCCTCCACTTCTCAGGTTTGATCTCTCTCCTGCTTCTGCCAATGGGCTAAGGCCCATTCTTCTTAGGGGCAGGAACGTGGAGTTAATCAAGCAGCAAGAACAGGAGCATAAAATTCCTAGCCTTTGGTGGGTGCTTCAAAAGCACCACCTTCCTCTCCCTTCTGCGCAATATCAGAATGCTCTCTAAGAGAGGAGGAGGTTCTGGTCATCCTCAGAATTACTCAGAATGTGGCACTGATTTCTCATTAATCCACTTTGTCCCCAGTTTGATTTCCTACGAGAGCACCACAGCTTTTCTGGAGGAAGGGGAGACGTCAAGAACTGCTTAGATGAGAAGGGAAGGGTTGCGGGTGGGGTGTTCTATATTGAAGATGAGGTCCAGTATCATTCAACTATTCATTCAGCAAACGTTTACTGAGCACCTGTCAATGCATCCAGCACAGAGCCAGTTGTTGGGGGGTACAAAAAGATAGGACATAGTCCTAATTTGGGGAATCTCTAGTCTAGGGTGGCCAAAGGGTTTTAGAACAAGGTCCCCTTGAAGGAGCTGAAGGCAGCCCTGAGCCTGAGAAGGCCTGGCACAAGCTCCCTGGCAACCAGTGGATGCCTTCTCATCCTGTCCCTGAGCCCTGCTGCTGATGTAAACCTACTTCATGACCAATTGACCGAAAGATGTAGCCATCAACAGGCACCGCTGAGGCATGCACAGCGGGTGGCCAGGAAGCTCTAGGGCCAGCAGCCCTTCCCCCAGCCCCAGATCTCGCTGTCCTCCCAGGGCCCAGACAATTGACCCCTCATTCAACTCTCTGAGCCCCTACTATGTGTGCAACAAGCAGTGGACAAAGCAGACAGAAATCTTGATCCACACCGAACACCATTCTAGCAGAGGACCTAGCAAATCTGATGTCGCAAGCTGTGAGTGCTCTGAATAAACACAACGCCAAGGTGCCAAGATGAATACAGAGACTGGAGCAGGGGAAAGGCCTGTTTGGATGGAGGGATCAAGGAAGGCCCTCTAATGAGGTGGCACTGGCTAGAGACCTGAAGGCCAGGGGGGCAGGGCTGGAGCAGAGATCTTAAAGATAAGATATCTCCCTTCACACCCAGCTTTGCTCTCCTTCACACTCTTGTTACAGGAGGTGAAATGGCCTTTCTCTTGATTTTTCCCTCCGTTCTTTCAGTTTCTCAGTTTTCCCAAAGAGAAAATTCTAAACAAGAGGTGGCAAGTTCCTCTATATTCTGAAGAGACTGGACCACCTATATGGGACTTGGAAGGGAGATGACCAGGAATCAATTTAGTGACTGAGGTAGAAAAAGGAAATTATTTCTTTGGAGGGAGTTGTTGATAAGCTGCCCCCACCCTGCAGCCTGGTGAGAAGCACTCCCAGAAAGCCACCCAAAGAAGCTTATTTACTTATTTAGGTGACTTGGAATTTGGGAGGGGCATAGTGGCCCGATGACTGACACACGCACCCAAGAAAACTGAAGTTAAGGGTCTGTGTTGTCAGGCAGCAGAGAGAGAGAGAGAAAGAGGCAGCCAGGGAGACACCCGCGCAGTCAGAGATCAAGAGGCAGCAAGCCATAGAGACAGGTTCGGGCCACTTTAAATCTCACTGAGCAGGTCTTCTTGGAAGGGCAGGGTCACCCCCACAGGAGGTAAATGGCTGAATTCCCAGAGGCTGAGAGAAGGAAGCTAAGTAGCCAGATGGGGCACACACTCTGCCTTAGTGAGTGCTAGCCAGTGTCCCTACAAGTGCCAGGGAGGAGTCCCCTTTGACATCTACACAGCCCAGAGTGGCAGAGTGGAGACCACAGCCCCGTGACTCTCTCCGGTGCAACCAAACGAGACCTTGTCTCTCCTCCTGCCAACACTGGAGGGGTCAGAAACAAGTATCCTCAGCCAGAGGAGAAAGGAGAGGGTGAATGGAGGAGTGCTTCTCTAGAAACACACGTGCCCACACCTGTGCATATCGGGGAAGGCACAGGCCGCATCGTAGAAGTGATTTCATTATCCCACGTATGAATGACCCAATGGAGACAGTGTGAATGATTCAAGTGACCGGAGGCCTGGGGCCTGCCCACGAGCTCCTCCAGGAGTAGAGAAGACTTGGCCCCCAGAGCAGGTTTGAAGAGGCTGGGTGGGGGATAAAAGCTGTGCTCTGGGTGTACCCCACCAACCCTGCTCCTCCAAGGTGCTGGCTATGCACTCCTCACTCTACCCAGAAAAAGCCCACATTTCTGTCCTGTCCCCTTCCTGTGTTCACGTCATCTTGGACGCTCACCTCCTTCCATCTGGCCTCCACTCCAGCAAGAGATGCCCTATTAGCTGCTCACCCAGGCTGCTAGTACCTTGGGCTAATGACCCTGCCACCCCGCCCTTCTCTCGCTTCCGGCTCTCTGCCCATTCCGGGCACTCTCCCTCAACCCACCCTCCCTCAGAGACATCTGGCAGCACCAAGAGGTGAGTCCCTCTCCCTGTGGCTCCTCTCTCCACCAATAATTATTCCCCAGAAGCCCAGTTCCCCTGTTTAGGGTGCCCCTGAAATCGGCTAAGTTCATTCCTAGTGACACGACAGGACCTGGCTTCTCTTGGGCTCTCCCTTGGGGACCCCCTTTGCCCGCTCTTTGCCACGACCTCCACCCTACCCAAACCCCAACTTCTCTTTCCCTTGGCTAGGAATTGCCACCAACCCTCCACTGCTGGGTAGGCTCTCCACTTAGGGGAGCAGACCCTTCTCTTTCCAGGGGATTGGGAGGTGGGGAATGAAAGCAGAAATCTAACTTCTTGTCTTAAGAAAAACACATACTGTGGAGCCTAACTCTGTTTTGAATTCTCTCTACCCCTTCTCTTCCCAGAGTCTCAGAAATCAAGTGGCCCTTTCTGTCCTGGGACCTGCACGCTTTTGTTCTATCTTCTTCTGTTACTCTGTGATCACGCTCTTCATTTTAAGAGGTGATACCTCGGGAAGCAAGCAGGGGACTGAGAGGTAGCAGTCTCTCTTCTAATCCAGGCTCCAGTGCTAACTGGCTGCTACCTCCCTCTATGGGCCTCTGTCTCCAGATGGCTGCAAATACCCTGAGCAGAGCTGAAACCAGTTTGTGACTGCAGGAGCTCCCCTCCCCAGGCCCACGCTAGCACAGGAGCTGAGGAAGCCACTAGGCCCCATGGACCTGCCGCCGCAGCTCTCCTTTGCCCTCTATGTGGCCGCCTTTACGCTGGGCTTCCCGCTCAACGCCCTGGCCATCGGGGGCGCCGTGGCCCACGCCCGGCTCCGCCTCACCCCCAGCCTTGTCTATGCCCTCCACCTGGGCTGCTCCGACCTCCTGCTGGCAGCCTCCCTGCCCCTGAA
>NW_017731959.1:462605-517936 GCF_001890085.2 Hipposideros armiger
GCTCTCTCTCTCTCTCTCTCTCTCTCTCTCTCTCTCTCTCTCTCTCTCTCTCTCTCTCCCACCAGTGGCCATCATCATGGACACAAGCCCGGACCAGTCCTTCCCCGGCAGTCACTGGCTCCACTTCTCCGTGTACCTCATCACCTTCCTGGTGGGGCTCCCCCTCAACCTGGTGGCACTGGTGATCTTCATAGGCAAGCTGCAGCGCCGCCCCGTGGCCGTGGACGTGCTCCTGCTGAACCTGACCCTCTCGGACCTGCTGCTGCTGCTCTTCCTGCCGTTCCGCATAGTGGAGGCGGCCAGTGGCATGCACTGGCCCCTACCCTCCATCCTCTGCCCCTTCTCCAGGTTCCTCTTTTTCACCACCGTCTATCTCACTTCCCTGTTCCTGGCAGCTGTGAGCATCGAGCGCTTCCTGAGTGTGGCCTATCCACTGTGGTATACGACCCGGCCCAGGCTGGTACAGGCTGGCCTGGTCAGCGGGGCCTGCTGGTTCCTGGCTGGTGCACACTGCAGCGTGGTCTACTTCACCGAACTCTCGAGGAACTCTTCCTACAGCGAGGGTACCCAAAACACCTGCTACCTGGCATTTGAGGAGAAACAGCTGGCTGTTCTCCTGCCTGTCCGGCTGGAGATAGCTGTGGTCCTTTTTGGGGTGCCTCTGCTCATCACCAGCTACTGCTACAGCCGCCTGATATACTTGCTCAGTAAGGGAGCCAGCCGTCACCGGCGGAAGAGGGTGGCAGGGCTTGTGGCAGCTACACTCCTCAACTTCCTCGTCTGCTTTGGGCCCTACAATGTGTCCCACGTTGTGGGTTACATTCAGGGTAAAAGCCCGGGGTGGAGAAGTTATGTGCTGCTCCTCAGTACCCTGAATTCCTGTGTTGACCCCCTGGTCTACTACTTCTCATCATCTGGGTTCCAAGCTGACTTTCAGGGGCTGCTGGGGAAGCTGCCTGGGGCCCGAGGNTGAGTGGCCACACACACACACACACACACACACACACACACACACACACACACACACTATGCATAAGCTGCTGCTTTCTGAGAAGAAAAGAGAAAAGCCTGGCAACTTCTTACTGCTTTACACCCTCTGAAAATCCCCTGTCCCCTCCCCGCTTGTCCCTCTGCTCTTCCAGACACCCCAAAGTTGACAATTGAGGTCAGTCCTGAAGAAGCCATTGTAACAACGGGGGCTTCTGTGACCATGACGTGCAAAATCCTCAGCAGCAACCCAGAGGTCACGAATATACGCTGGCTCAAGGATCGGACCCCGGTGAGAGAGCCGCGGAGAGAGCAGAAGACGCTCACGCTAACTCTGTCCCAAGTGACCAAGGAGATGAGTGGAAACTACTACTGTGAGGCCCACAATGATATAGGCTCAGGAAAGAAGCAAGTGACCCTCCAAGTACACTGTGAGCCTCCTGGGAGCTGGGGAGTTAGCATGGGGGGAACCAAGGCCTTTGAGAGGTCAGCAGTGGAGGCCTCTGCTCACCTCCCCCCCCCCACTTGCCTCTGCCCCCTTCTCCAGATGCTCCGGAACCTTCTGAGGTTCAGATCTCCCCCTCACCAGCTAAGGAGGGAGGTACAGTAGTGCTGACTTGTGTATCACCGGCCAACCCTCCTCCAACAAATTACACCTGGTTTCACAATACGATTAAAATGACAAGCAAGACAAGCAAGGTCTTCCACATCCCAAAGGTCCTCCTCAGTCATGCTGGGAATTATTCCTGCTTGGCAGAAAACAGTGTTGGTCCTGGACTTGCTGGCAAGAAAGCTGAGTTGGACGTCCAATGTGAGTAGTCACAGAGCCTCTGGGTTCTAGAGGGAGAAGGTGGAAGTGGGTGGAGGAGGAAGGTAGATGAATACAGGACATTCCCCGGCTCTAGAATGGATNACCCCCTGGTCTACTACTTCTCATCATCTGGGTTCCAAGCTGACTTTCAGGGGCTGCTGGGGAAGCTGCCTGGGGCCCGAGGTCTTTGGAGGCAGGAGGGCAGCAAAGAACAGGAGAAGAGCGGAAGAGAGGGGCCGCATCGGGAGCTGTCTAACCTGGAGAACAGATAGTGGGCCCTAGGAGGGCAGTGGAGCGGGCAGCCAAGTGGCATGGACTGAAAGACACCCACAGAGCAGTTGCTAGCTCAAGTCAGGCAGGACCTCGGAGAGGCAGGCTGGGGATTGATGCAGCCAGGGCAGAGCGGGCACCCAGCCTTCCAAAGGATGTGCTCACCCAAGCCCGACTCTTGATCTCACCCCACTGTCCTCCCTTCCCATCCCCCCACAGGCTCTAGCTTAGGCTCTGGGAAGTAGTCAAGGTGAGAGAGAGCTCTGGAGAGAAATGAGTTCCCCGTGGCAGCAGGCCAGCTCCTGTGCTTTACTGAGGGTGAAGAAGCAATTGAGAGCAGTGCCCAGGGTCTGAGGGGACTTCCCAGTGACTTGGGACCAGAGAGAAGGAGAATCTACCCTTCCGAGCCACTGGCCTGGTAGGTCAGGGGTAGGGAATGCAGGACTCCGGGCACAGGGAGCATCCTGCTCACGTGAGCTTTTCCAGAAAGTTTCCATTGTTCAATAAATTCAACTTTTCAGGGACGTGTATGAAAAAAAATGACAGAACAGAAACTACCTAAATAAATTTGACAGCAAGCAAAAGAGAATGGTCTTTCCTTACTCTGTCTTCTTATGGTGTATGCGGGTCAGGTGGAATTGGTGGACGGAAGGATAAAACTCCTAGACTCTACAGGAATAGGGCTAAACAGTGAGATGCCCGGATGCTGGGAGAGGATCTGGGTTGGAGGAATAAAAATAATAGCTCATCCATCTTGAGGGCTTGTCCTGACACGTGGGTTTCTTCAACCTTCTGGACGGTGAGCGGCCATCCAGAAGCCGGCAACTGATGTGCCTCGCCCGGGAAGAGCGCAATGATGGTGCCAACAACTTGGGCCAGTGAGGCAACGTCCTCCACAACTAGACTGAAGAGCAAAAACAACAGCGGCTTGTCTGTTCCCCTTCCCCCAATTCCCCAGCGCTGTTCCCATCCCCCCAATTCCCCAATAAAAAAACTTTAAAAATAAATAAATAAAATTTTAAAGCTTTACAAAAAGGACTAACTCATTAATGGCCATGAAGTAGGAGGCACTTTTCCCTCCTATAAGGGAGGGTACCCCTTCACTGAAAACTAGGGCAACTCAACCTAGAAGGACAAGAGAGCTTTGACCCATCCCTGCCCCAGGTTCCCTGGGCCACAGGTCAAGTACCAGTTTATAGGGAAACAGGGAGGAGGCTAGAAGTTTTAAATTACCAAGTATGACCATAAACCTAGGAAAGCTATGCAAGAAGTCATTACAAAATCGGCAAAGATGGTTCGCTGCAGCCTGGCTGAAGGCAGTGAGTGGTGAAAGCACTGCAGGCTTATGCCATGATAAGCTCAGACTGTTCATAAAGCAGTATCGTGGGGCGGGGGACAGGAAGCAGGCACAGGGAGGCAGGCTGACTTGATGCCTTCTCCGGAGTTGAATACATATCACCTGTGACCAGGGCCTTGGGATAGTTTAGCAGGTGGCCTCTCCTTGATACGTGCCTGGTGGGGCAAGGAAAACTGCATACAAAGCAGGAGAGGTAAATCTGTGTCAACAAAAACTAGAGCAGGTTGCTGGCCGGGGGAGGAGGAAGGGAGGTGAAGAACAGATGGGGGTGAGCAAGACGACTGGGAGTATGCAAAGTTAGTTGCAAGAATTATCCAAAAGGAAGAAGCAGAGCAGCAATAAAAGTAGAAAGACACATACATGGAAGAAAAGTCAGGCCATAGATCCTGGGAGAGGAGAAAGAGATGGGAGACAGAGTGTGAGAAAGCACTCACATTTTTTTTTTTTAAGATTTTTATTGGGGAATTAGGGGATGGGAACAGCGCTGGGGAATTGGGGGAAGGGGAACAGATAAGTTGCTGTCCTTTTGTTCTTCAGTCTGGTTGTGGAGGACATTGCTTCACTGGCCCAAGTTGGCACCATCATTGCGCTCTTCCCGGGCGAGGCAGATCAGACGCCGGCTTCTGGACGGCCGCTCACTGCGGCTGCTGGCCGCTCACGCTGGCTGCTGACTACACACGGTAGCCCNCATGCCAGACACAGCCATATACCCATTTCCTCATTCCAGTTCCATAACATCCCCCACCCCCCACCTCCACCATCACTGCCAGATAATTAATGGTCTCAAGAATTGGACCTGTTCCTTCAAGCCAGAAGTATATATGCCCAGAGTCAGTCTCTTTCACCAAGGTTAAGACTGTGGCACATCCATCCAGCCGCTCATTTGACACATTAGTTCCTACTGTGAGCATTAGACATAATACATAAGGGGCTGAGAGGCTGGGGTGCCCTTGGGGTCTAGGAGAGTTGAAAGAAGGAAGAGGTTTCCTGAGAAAAGTTTCATTTGTGGTCCTCTGTCTGCTCTCCCTCTCAGAGATGCAAGAAACTCAGAGGCACAGAGACCTTCCCTAAACAGGGACAACACAGTCACTTACTCTGTGGTGCAGAAACCTCAAGTGGTAAGAGGGCGGGGCTATGGAAGGTCAGGGGATGGGGAACCTGGCTCAGCTGTGAGTCCCAGATGGGGGGACTTGGGTGGACTCAGTGGTCGCAAAGGCTGGGCGGCACGAGTGTGGGCAGAGCTAGGGCAGGCACCTCCCAGTCTGAGATGCCAACAGCAACCAGTTTCTGGACAAGAGGACTCCTGCTTGGGCTCTTGAACCCCCAGTTGAGTCAAGGAGAGAGTGGGCAGAGAAAACAGATGGTGGGAGGCTGGTGACCATGAGGCCAAGCTAACCACAATGTGGCTTTCTCAGGGCGACTATGAGAACGTGACTCCAGATGTTCCAGAAGACGAGGGGATACATTACTCGGAGCTGGTTCATTTGGGGGTTGGGGAGCGGCCTCTGTTCCAGGACACAGTGGAATATGTGACCCTCAAGCACTGATGGACCAAACCAACAGAAGTGGAGGTGCCTAGGGGCTGCAGGGGCCAGGCTGGTCATGGAGGTTTCCCAGCTTCTGCAGCTCAGCAGAGAAAGTCACACAGCCTCCCCCCTGCCCCCCCCCACACACACACATACACACTCACTTATTGCACCCAGAGTCAGTACAGAGAACTATGGGGGGCATGGCCAAGAGATAGTCTTCCTTCTCAGCACTGGTAATCCCAGCCATCCAAAAGGCCTGCCTTTGGTCTGTTCCCATTCTCCTCTCCACCTGAAACTCATGTAAACACCTAGCCTGCACTGTACAAATCCCCCTGCCCCTCCCCAGCCATCTGCTACCACCCACCCCTGCAAAAACCCCACCCCCAGCTGGCTGTGTCTCTGCTGGGATCAGCTTGTTGCTAGTTTTTCTTCTTTCCCTCCCCATCCCCTTGATACCCCCCCCCCCCCCACACACATACACACACACTGCTCTGATAGCCCCACTCACTGACCTTCAGCCTACTTTTTGCCTTTGGGGCAAAACCCGGGAAAGGGACAGAAATGAGGTAGAAAGAGGCACTGTCTGGCGCTGGTTTCTCCTCTACATGTCAGTAAGGTATCCCACAGAGAGGATCACGCTGCTGCTGCCTCACGCGCAGGGGTCTCGTGGTCTGAGACATCCACCAGTGTGGACGAACATGTAACAAACACAGGGCGGCACAATAAAAATGGTTAAGATATCACTTCAAAGAACCAGTGAGCTATTTCCAGTCTGTGGAACCAGAGTACAATGGGGACATGGAGAAGGCATCCTGGGGCTCGGGGAGAAGGGAAAGGAATGAAGGTAAGTAACGTCATGATCAAATCAGCAGGTTGGAGAGTCCGTTGTCTTGTTGCATAGAGGGCACCGGGTCTGAGTCTTATTCTGAGCCTTCGATTTAACTTGCCCAGTGATGGTGGGCAAAGTTCACTAGCTTATCTGAGCTTCAGTTTCTTTCTCTGTAAAATGGGGATGCCACTGCCTACTGCGCAGCTGGTTTAAGATAGCTAGTGATGTACAATCCTGCAGAGGCTGGAGTCATGTTATAAGAAGTCTTATGCAATTGNCCTACGCTGTCGCCAGTGACTCACGGCAGCCCAGCTCCAGGTTGAGCTGTTGTTCAGCATCTTAGCTGTGGAGGGCAGTGTCACTGGCCTTCATGTGTGGGATCCGAACTGGGGCCCTCTGGCGTCCCAAGCCAGCTCTTAACCATCGTGCCACTCGGCCGGCCCAACACTCACAAATTTTACCTTCCTCTCTCTGACAGGACTCCTCTGGTTTAAAAAGAAAGCCCCCAGCGATACAGGTAGCTGTGGCCTCTAACACTTTGCAAGGTCTATGAGAAGGCTGCTGACGTCCCTTTAAGGCTAGTTTTGAAAACTAATCCCTGTGGAGAAAGAGCAAGGCATCAAGATGGTGACCAGTGTCCTGGGGAAAAGGATGCTGGGATCACACTCCAGAAAAAGAATGGGATAAAAAGAATGAAATCTGATAAACACTGGTGGAAGTGGGAAGGTGCACGTAGTTCACCCCCACTCCCCCATGGAGACATGGAACTAGGGGAGAGAAAATGTTGCAGCAGAAGAAATGGGGTACAGAAATATTTTTGGAAGGGGGGGGGAGATTTTACTGGATTTAGACTAGAAGGGTACGGTGAGACACAAATCAATCATCCCCAGTTGCACATCACCCAGCCCTAGGCATCGAATTGTAATTGGCACTAATCGTGATAACCTTGTTCCCTTTTATTAAGGTGACTGGTCTCAGGATGGACACATGTCCCAATTCTAGCCAATGAAAGTAAGAAGTCTGCTAGGGGCCCCTGGGAAAGATTTTCCTCCATATTAAAAGAGATAAACGTGTGAGGAACTGCCTTCTCCCTTCCTTGTTTGGAAGCTTTTCTGTAAGGATGTGATACTTGGAGCTGCTGCAGCCATTTTGGGGCCATAAGGCCACAAAGTTAAAGAAGAAAGCTAACAAATTCAGGGTGGCAGAGACGAGGGATGAAGGGGCCTGGGCCCTAATGACCTTACTGAGCTGGAACCACCAGCTCCAAACTCATTGTTAATAAATATTCCTATGTTCGACTTGCTGTTCACTAGATACTCTCTGACTTGCAGCCAAATGTGTCTTAACTGGAATGGATAAGCCTATATCGAAACATCCTACATCCTACTAGAACCTACCTAATGACATCTTATTTTAAATTATTTTATGATCCTGGAATTTTAAAGCTCTATTTGTTTTGTAGGAGCTATGAAATCTTAGTGTTTATCTTACCTATTATGGCTGACCTTAGATTTCTTATGGTTTCAGTCAGTAGTTCTGGCACCAAGATGTCGGGACTCCCGTCATTCAGAAAGGGGCTTTTGAAGGCTGATTAGATGGGGCTGCATTACAAGACAAAAAAACAAACCTACTGGATGGGATCCTTTTTAAGGTCCAGTATCATATAACTGGCAGCCTCGGCTACCAGCTCTCCTTTTATTGATAAAAATTTCCATACTTATTATTGTGGAATCTTAATTGGTATGGAAACAAGAGAAGGTTGAATGGCTGGGGTGGGGATCACGAGCAACGTTGTCCTGTGGAAGGGTACTTAGCCCTGCTCGGTGTTCTTGGAAACAGGGGATCCACCCAGTCTTCTTGTCCCTGAAGTCACTATAATACACGTAATGCCCACATGAGGATGAGGTTATGTGTTCCTGGATGCTAATTTACTACTCACAGTTAGCGCACACAATTAGGGGCTTGCTGTTCGCTGATTCCGTTCATCCCTGCCCCCCCTTTCTAATAACTGTTTTTTAGCGGTTCTCTATGCTTAGAGTACAACCCTCATCTTTGTATGTAAATTAAGCCTCAATAAAAAAGTTGATGAAGGGGGCCGGCCGAGTGGCTCAGTTGGTTAAGAGCTCGCTCAAGAGTTTGAGCTCTGAGCAACAGCGGTTCGAGTTCCAGCTGGAGCTGAGCAGCCGCTGAGCTGCCAACAGGTGGCAGGATGGCTCAGCTAAAAAAAAAAAAAGTTGATGAAGGGCCAGCAGAGCAGCACGTTGGTTAAGAGCTGGCTTGGGATGCCAGCTCTAAGCAGCAGGGCCCCAGTTCGGATCCCACATGAGGGCCAGTGACACTGATCTCTATAGCTAAGATGGTGAACAACAGCTCGACCTGGAACCGGGCTGCCACGAGTTGCCTGCGACAGCATAGGCTGCAGCCCCTGCTGCAATGGGCTGCCATAAACTACCATGTGTGGTTGGCAGCGCCAAGCGCCGCGGTGAGCGGCCATCCAGAGGCTGGCGACCGATCTGCCTCACCCAGGAAGAGCGCAATGATAATACCAACATGGACCAGTGAAGCGACGTCCTCCACAACTAGACTCAAGAACAAAAGGACAGAAACTTGTCTGTTCCCCTTCCCCCGATTTCCCAGCACTGTTCCCCCCCCCAATTCCCCAATTAAAAAAAAATCTTAAAAAAAAAAAGTTGATGAAAAAAGTCATGTCACCTCACCTCTGTGCCTGTATTATAGGTGTACATAAAGTTGTCAATAAGTCTTCCCAGGTTTCAACAAGCCAAGCAGGTCCCTGCTTTTGCTGTGCCACTCCGCAGAAGCTGTGACTGCTGTGGGGCAGCCAGCCCAGGTTACACCAAAGGGCAGAAACCATGACACAAACAGGCGATAAATGGCAACCAGCTCTTATCCTGATGAGGAAGATCTGCAGGAAGTAGTAAGGACTGTGGCCAACTGGAGAGTGCATGGTTCATCTAAATTTACCTCCTGTCTTGTTACCAAGGAAGCCTGTGGTATGGGCTCACTGCTGCCATACCTTCTAATTTTTCCAGTTCAAAGTCCAGCTGTTATTGCTGTTTGGAAATCTTATGTCCTGATAAGCAATTCAAAATGTTGAAGTGTTGTGTGTGGTGAAAACAAAAAAGCCTGAGGGTTGTGGATTGCCTCACAGGCTTCTAGTTTGTGGCCTCTACAGCAGTGGAGGTTGAGGAGGGTTCAGAGGTTGAGGAGGGGTGAGGGAGGAAGAGAGAGGAACTGTCATTTTGCCGTAAGCACAGCTCACAGATACCTTTGACCAGGTCTGATGGCAAACAGCTGCAAAGACCTGCTGACTTTCTAACATCATCCTTACCAGTCCCTTGTTCTTATTGCGAAGTCCCTGCCACCGCAGCAGCCCTTCTCTGAGAATCATCTCCCTCACTCACAAGACAGGTCTCTGAAGGACACAGCCAGGCAGAGCAGAGGAGCTTCTAATACTCTCCAATTCCAGGTCCATCTCTCTCAACGCTGGCTTTTCCTCCTGTCCCCATGCTCTGGAGGGACTGTTTTGGAAGGCTCTCCCCTTTTGCTCTTGTTCTATACCACCATCTCCCCAGGTGTTCCCATCCATTCCAGCAGTTTTGATCATGGATGACTCCCAAATATCTATCTCCGGCCCCAGACTCTTGTGTATTCAGCCGTATGCAGGGTCATCACAAGTTCACAAGTTCAAGCCAAACCTTCACTTCCTCCCCCAAATTTGACCCCACTTCCTCACCTAGTCTACCTCTGTAAATGGCAACACCATCTTCCCAGGCCAGAAACCCAGGCATCGTTGTTTTAGAAAAAGATTTAATTCTTTTTTATTTTTAAAATGATCACACAATAAAAAGGAACTTTTTCAGTGGTACACGTTCCACATGTACAATTCTCTGAATTTTAACACACATAGATTCCGGTAACCACCACAATCAAGATAAAAGGCCGTGATAGTCACATCTTCCCCTCACCCCTAACCACTGACAACCACAGATCTACTTCACGACAGTTTTATCTTCTCAAGAACGTCACATAAATGGAATCACACAGCTTTTAACCTTTTGAGGCTGGCTTCTTTCACTTAACATAATGTCTTTGAGATTCATTCCAGTTATTGTGAATGTTATAGTTTGTTTCTTTTTACTGCTGAATACTTCATTTCATTGAATGACTGGACCACAATTTGCTTATCTATACACCCACTGAATGACATTTGGGTTGTTTCAGTTTAGGGAAAGTATGGATAGAGCTACTCTAAACATTCACATACAGGTTTTTGTATGAACATACATTTTCATTTCTCTGGGTCAAATATTCGAGAGAGGGATGGCTGAGTCATACGAGGTCAGACAATTAAGTTCTCGAACTCATCCTAGGAAAAGTGCTCCATACCTCATTGCTGAATATCACTACGGTCATCTCCAAAGTACCTCCCCTTGGGAAGCTATGCACCAGTGCCAGCGCCTAGTCCACGCTTCAAAGCAATTTTGGAACTCTTTTTCTGGAATGGCCATCAGAGCTGTCGTCGTATTAACCTTGATGTCCTGAATGTCATCAAAATGTCTCCCTTTCAATATTTCCTTTATTTTCAGATAAAGAAAGGAGTCATTGGGGCCCAGATCAGGTGAGTAGAGAGAGTGTTCCAATGCAGTTATCTGTTACTGGCTAAAAACTCCCTCACAGACAGTGCTGTGTGAGCTGGTGCATTGTGGTGATGCAGGAGCCATGAATTGTTGGCGAAAAGTTCAGGTCATCTAACTGTCACGCAGCCTTTTCAGCACTTCCAAATAGTAAACCTGGGTAACTGTTTGTCCAGTTGGTACAAATTCGTAATGAATAATCCCTCCGATAGCAAAAAAAGTTCAGCAACATTGTTGCAACAAGTTCGCGAACTTAGTTGTCAGGTCTCATATGATAATTGTATGTTGAACTTTTTAAAAAAGATTTTATTGGGGAATTGGGGGTGGGGAACAGTGTTGGGAAATTGGGGAAGGGGACCAGCCAAGTTGTTGTTCTTCAATCTTCATTGTGGAGGGCGCCAGTCGCCATCTTGCTCCCTGTCGGCAGCTCGTGGCCTCTAAGCTCAAGGTGCTGTGTTCAATCTTAGTTGCGTGTGGGCGTAGCCACCATCCCATGCGAGAGTCAAACCAGCAGCCTTGTTGTTAGGAGCGCACGCCCTATCCACTGAGCCATCCGGGTGGCAGCTCAGCTCAAGGTGCCAAGTTCAGTCTTAGTTGCGGGTGGGCGTAGCCCACCATCGAACAATCAATCTTGTTGTTACATCAGCTGAGCCATCCAGCCACCTGTTGGCAGCTCAGCGACAGCTCAGCTTGGGGCACAGCGTCACTGGCCTATGCGGGAATCGAACCGGCAGCCCTGTTGCTCAGCGCTCGCACTCTTAAGCCGACTCTTAACCAACTGAGCCACTTGGTGGGCCCCTGAACTTTTAAGATACCATCAATCTGTTTGCCAGAGTGTCTGTGCCATTCTGCATCCCTCCCAGCAACATATGAGAGATTCAGTTGCTCCAGCACTTCATGTTGTTAGTATTTTTATTTTAGCCATTCTGATAGGTGTATAGGGGTCAGGAAGCCTGACTTGATGCCTTCTCCTTTACTACCCACATTCAACTGACAATCAAGTCCTATTTCTTTTATCTCCAGAATATATCGCATA
This sequence comes from Hipposideros armiger, assembly GCF_001890085.2. Classification (NCBI taxonomy): domain Eukaryota; kingdom Metazoa; phylum Chordata; class Mammalia; order Chiroptera; family Hipposideridae; genus Hipposideros; species Hipposideros armiger. The sequence continues at coordinate 474,080 of NW_017731959.1, forward strand.
TGAATCTGTTTCTCTCCAACTCCATGCAACTATTATCTCTCACCTGGACTATTGCAAAAGCTTTTAACCTGGTCTTTCTTTTTGTCCTCATCAGCAGTTTGCACCACAGCCAGAGGGAGCTTTGAAGAACATAAATCGGATCATGCCATTGCCCTGAATAAAACCATTCAATGGCTTCCCATTCCGATCCCCTCTTCAGGGCCTACCAGGTCCTGTGCCATCTGGCCGTGCCTCTCTCTTCAAGCTCCTCTGGGGCCATTCCACCTCACTGCCATTACTCTGCTGGCCTGACTTCAAGCAGGCCATGCTCCCAACCTCTGCACATACTGTTTCCTCCACACTTTATACAGCTGGCTCACCCTATTTTCAGCTTTTCTCTCCAATGTCACTCTCACTTTTTAGTTAATTAATTAATTTATTTATTTATATATTTAAAATAATGTTTTATTTTTCAATTAAAGTCGATATACAATGTTATATTAGTTTCAGGTACACAACATAGTGATTAGACATTTATATGTCTTACAAAGTGATCACCCCATTTAATGTCACTTTTTAGAGAGGCTTTCTCTGATCACCCAATTTCAAATAGCCACCCCCCCTTGATATTATCTCCTATTGTGCTACAACAGTTTGATTTACATATTTGTCTGTTCATTTGTTTAATATGTGATTCCTCCCTCTAGACTGGGAAGCCCTTGACAGCCACCTCTGTGTCTGTTTTATTCATTACTATCTACCCAGGTGCCTAAAACAGTACATAAAACAGAGTAGGAATTTGGCATTTGATAAATAAATAAGTGCATGAATAACAAAAAGTCGCTCCAACTTTCCACTATTATAAAAAATGCTACATGAACATCCTTTTACATAAATGCTTATGCACCTATACATTTCCTAAAAGTGGTACTGCTGTATTAAATGGTATATAGGCATACATTTGAAATTTTTATAAATAGTGACAATTACCTTCCCCAGCTAAATCAACCGTCTCTCCCCCTAACAGTCTGTAAGAGACCTCATAACCCTGCCAACAAGGAAAAATATCATATTTTAATTTTTTTAAAAGTTGACATTTAAAATTTAGTAGCTCAGTGTATTAGTCAGGGTCCTCTAGAGAAACAAACCAATAGGATGTATACTCATATATACATAGAAAGAGACTTGTGTAAGGAATTGATTCACGTGACTGTGGTGGTTTGGTGAGTCCAAAATCTGATGGAGGAGCCCAGTAGGCTGGAGACTCAGGAAAGAGTTACAGTTCAAGTCCAAAGGCAGTCTCCTGGCAAACTCGGAAGAGCTGGAGTTGCAGATGAAATCTGAAGGCAGTCTGGAAAGTCCCCTCTTGTTCTGGGGAGGTTAGCCTTTTGTTCTATTCAGGTCTTCAACTGATTGGAGGAGGCCCACCCACATTATTATAAAGGGAAATCTGCTTTACTCAAAGTCTACTAAGTCAAATGTAAATCTCATCCAAAAATATCCTCAGAGAAACATTTAGAATAACGTTTTACCAAATATATGGGCACCGTGGCCCAGCCAAGTTGACACATAAAATTAACCATGCACTCAGTTCTATTTTAACTTCTCAAATAAGAAGTGAGGTAGAAAATATTTGCATGTTGTATATAGTCATTTATGTTTCTTCCTATACTTTCCTCTTTCGTATTGGATTTGTAGGAGTTCTTTGAATATTAATATATAAATATGAATATAATATTTATCAGTTATGTATGTAGTTGTCTTTTACTTTGTTATTGATAATATTTTTTCATAGTATGATATTTTATATGCTCAAATTTGTCCTTGATGACTACATTTATGTCATGCTGGGAAAAAAGCCTTCTCACTTACAAGGCTTAAAAATGACCTTATATATTACCTATAAAACTTCTGTAGTTTTTTTCTGTTTGTTTGTTTTTGGTTTTTGTTTTTTTTATTGGGGAATTGGGGGATGGGAACAGCGCTGGGGAATTGGGGGAAAGGGAACAGATAAGCTGTTGTCCTGTTGTTCTTCAGTCTAGTTGTGGAGGACGTTGCTTCACTGGCCCAAGTTGGCACTGTCATTGCGCTCTTTTTGGGCAGGCACATCAGTCAACAGCTTCTGGACGGCCGCTCAGAGGCTGCTGGCTACACACGGTAGCCCATAGCAACCCACTGCAGCAGAAACTGCAGCCTATGCCTTCACTGGCGACTCATGGCAGCCCAGCTCCAGGTTGAGCTGTTGTTCAGCATATTAGCTGTAGAGGGCAGTGTCACTGGCCCTCATATGTGGGATCCAAACCGGGGCCCTCTGGCGTCCCAAGCCAGCTCTTAACCAACGCGCCACTCGGCTGACCCAAAACTTCTGTAGTTTTAAAACACATATTTTATCTTTAATACACCTGGACTTTACCTTTTTTTTTTTAATTGCAATTCTTCCAAAATGGAGGGGCAACTATCCCAACATTATTTACTGAATAATCCATCCTTTCCCACACTGATTGAAATGAACTTGGATCACTTAATTAGAAAGAATCCTCAAAATGTAATCTACAACAACAAGATAGCATCATTTTACCCATCCTATTAACAAAAATGTTAAAGATTCAGAGTACCCAGTGTTGGAGAATGTGTACAGAAATGGGTACTCTCATGCACATTTGGTGGGAATGCAAATTACTGAATGCTTTCAGGAAGGTAATATGGAAATATGTATCAAAAAATTTAAAGTAGATCTCTTTGACTCAGCAATTATATCAATTACATATGCAAAAATCCATCTAACCAAAATACTCACATGTATTTAGATAGATAGATAGATAGATGATAGATAATAGATAGATAGATAGATAGATATTCACTGAAGCACTGATTATTATAGCAAAAGAACTGGGAACTATGAAAATAGACCCCAAATGGTTGCATAAATTATAGGATGGTCCTAAAATAAAATATCATGTAGCTAATAGAAAGAACACAGTAGATCTATATTCTACCATGTAGCTAATAGAATAGAAAGAACACAGTAGATGTATATTCTGACATGGAAAGATCACTCAGGTGAAAAATAAAGTTTCAGAACAATATATATTCCATTTATGCATTTTTAAAACTATGCATTTATATATGTGCATATATGGATATGAGTATGTGTAAACAAACAAAAGAGCAATTACCTCCAGGAAGGGAGAATTGTCAAGAAGTGGCATTTCATGGTTTACTTCTGTATTGTTAAATTCTTTTACAATAGGGATATATTCATGTATTATTACACAATTTTTAAAAATTAAAGCTCTAATAATGGAAGAACATTCACCACCTTGATTCTGACCAAGCTAGAGCAGAGAGCACAGAAATTCAAGTTGCCTGAAAACTAACAGGGCTACTGTGAGGTCAAATATGGGATAATTGGGAGAAATCATTTAACACAGTCAGGCCTCCAAGTGTCCACCTCTCAAACCTCAGGCATTGAAAATAGAAGTGTGAGGAGATCCAAGATGGCAGAGTAGGTAAACACTGTGCTGCTTCTTTCTGTGAACAAATTTAAATTACAACTAAATTACAAAACAATTAACCTGGATAACCACCTGAATTCTTGCTGAACAGAAGTTTTATAACTAAGGATATAAAGAAGACACCACGTTGAGACTGGTAGGAGTGGGGACGCAGAGCTGGCTAATCCCAAACCTCCATGTGGTGGTTGAAAACTAGCAGGAATGTCTCAGCTGCAGAGGTTCCTCCCAGAGGAGTGAGGGACCCCAGCCCCACACCGACTGCCCCAACCCAGAGTACTGGTGCCAGAAAGAGGGACCTCCACAACATCTGGCTGTGAAAAACAGTGGGGATTCCGACCATCCAAGCAGGACAAATGGCGGTTGGAAACCCAGGCATCCTCTTAAAGTTCCCATACACAGACTCTCTCACTCGCAGGCACTCACTTTGGGCTCCAGCAGAGGGACAGTAACTCGGGGGTGTCGAAGACATACAAGGGGCAGGCTGAGTTGTGTTTCTTGAGGTTGAGAGCTAGAGGACAGTTGTCATTTCCTTGTGAGAAGGTTCTCCTTTTGTGCAGCCAGCAAGCAGGTACCATCTTTCCTGTGTTGGGCCAGCTCGCTCTGCTTACTTATGGTCAAATCTGAATCTGATTGGTCTGGTGAGTTCTGCTGCTCCACCTTGCTGACTCCCTGAGACCCTGCCTCACCCAGCTCGTGCACAGCCCGAGGCTTTATCAATGGCTAAACCTTATGAGAGACAGCAAGTGGCAGCAGGCTTCGAGGTGTCCTGGCATTTTGTAGAGCTACCCTAGACCCGGTACTGGTGGCAAACATCCTTAGTTCTCAGCATGGCCTCTCCCACCCACCTCCAGGTTAGCATAGGTAGTGAACAACCACAGATCTCTTGGTAGCTCCTACCAGGTAGTCCCTGGCTGGTCACAGACAGTGGGTGACCTGGGCCTACACCGGAGCCTTTCCCAAGAGTTCCCAGAAACAACATACTTGGAAGTTGACTTCAGACCACAGCAGAGCACAACCCAATCAGCCCCACAGTGGCACACCCAATGGGCGGTCTCAACAGGTACCAGAGTCTGCTGAGGTGAATCCCCACTTAGTGTGGAAAGCCCCCCCCACAGCAACCTGTAAGCTGTGGACATGGCCAAAACCCATAGCCAATCAGCCAATCCCACTTATTGATGTGCCAATAGCAATCAAGATTCAACAATAACAGGAAGGCACAGACAACACACAGAAGGGGCACTCCTGGAGCATGTGATGCAGGTCACCAGGGAGACTGTGCCACTGGGCCCCATGGGGCACCTACCACATAAGGCCATCCAGCCAATACTGGGAGACATAGCAGATCTATCTACCTAATACACAGAAAGAAACACAGAGAGGCAGCCAAAATGAGGAAACAAATAAATAAATGTGTTCCAAATGAAAGAATAGGAGGAAAATCCAGAAAAAGAACTAAATAAAATGGAGGCACACAACCTACCAGATACAGAGTTCAAAACAATGGTTATAAGGATGCTCAAGGAACTTAGTAAGAACTTCAACAAAAAGATAGCAAGCATAAAAAAGGATATAGAAAACATTTTTAAAAAGTCAAAAGTGAAGACTATAATAACTGAAATGAAGAATGCACTACAAGAATCACTAGCAGACTAGATGAAGCAGAGGATTGAATTAGTGATTTGGAAGACAAGGTAGCAAAACAACCAATTAGAGCAACAAAAACAAAAAAGAATCTCGAAAAATGAGGCTAGCTTAAGAGACCTCTGGGACAACATCAAGCATAACAACATCTGCATCATGGGGTACCAGAAAAAGAAGAGAGAGAGCAAGAAATTCAGAAACTATTTGAAGAAATAACAACTCAAAACTTTCCTAACCTGATGAAGGAAATAGACATAGAAGTCCAGAAAGTAAAGAGAGTCCCCAACAAGAAGGACCCAAACAGGTACATACCAAGACACATTATAATTAGAATGGCAAAGGTTACAAACAAAGACAGAAACCTAAAAGCAGCAAGAAAAAGACAACCAATAACTTAAAAGGGAGCTACCATAAGATTGTCAGCTGATTTCTCAACAGCAACTTTGCAGGCCAGAAGGGATTGGCACAAAATATTCCAAGTGATGAAAAGCAAGGACCTACAACCAAGATTACTCTACCCAGCAAAGCTATCGTTTAGAATCAAAGAACAGATAAAAACTTCCCAGGCAAGAAAAAGCTAAAGGAGTTCATCACAACCAAATCAATATTACAAGGAATGTTAGAGAGACTTCTTTAAGATGAAAAACAAAATCAAAATTATGAATAATAAAATGGCAATAGCTGCAATGGCAATAGCTATCAAAAAAATTACTTTCAATGTAAATGGACTAAATGCTCCACTCAAAAGACATAAAAAGGCTGGATGGATAAGAAAACCAGACCCTTACACATGCTGCCTACAAGAGACTCACTTCAGATTGAAAGACACACACAAACAGAAAGTAAAGGGATGGGAAAAGATATTTCATGAAAATGGAAATGAATAAAAAAAATTTTTTTAAAGCTGGAGTAGCAATACTTATACCAGACAAAATAGACTTTAAAACAAAGTCTATAACAAGAGACAAAGAAGGACCTGGTTATACCACTTCAGGGTATCTGAAGAAACCCAAACGCTACTTCAAGGGGACATGTGCATCCATATGTTCACTGCAGCATTGTTTACAACGGTCAAGATGAGGCAGCCTGGGTGTCTGTCGATGGAAGAATGGATAAAGAGGAGGTGGCACATATATACAATGGACTATTGCTCGGCCAGAGAATGGGTTCTTGCCATCTGTGGTGGCATGGATGGACCTGGAGGGTATTATGCTGAGTGGAGTGTCAGACAGAGAAAGACAGATGCAGTGTGATTTCCCTTATATGAGTACCTGGAATCTAAGCAAAACAAACAAAACAGAAACAAACTCATAGATACAGAGAACATATTGATGGTTGCCAGATGGGAGGGGGGATGGAGGTGAGTGAAAAAGGGGAAGGGATTAAGAAGTACAAACTGATAGTAACAAAACAGTCATGGGGATATAAAGTAAAGCATAAGGAATATAGTCGATAATATGGTAATGACTATGTATAGTGCCAGGTGAGTCCTAGACTAGTCAAGGAATCATTTCTTAAATTATACAAATGTCTAACAACTATGCTTTACACCTGAAATTAATATGAAATAATATTGAACGTCAACTGTAATTGAAAAATTTAAAAGCGGGGGGTGAAGGTGAAGGAGAATAAAAGGTCCAAATTTCCAGGTATAAAACATGTAAGTCATGGGGATGTGATGTACAGCATGGGGAATATAGTCAATAATATTGTGATAATACTGTACATTGCCAGGTGGTTGCTGGACTTATGGTGATCACTTCTTTAGGTATATAAAGGTTAATAACTGTGGTATACACCTGAAATTAATGTAATATTTTATGTTAGCTATATTTTAATAAAAGTCTTTTAAAAATACAAAGAAAGAAAGAAAATAGGAGGAGGTCTTCTCTAAGATAAATGAGTGTGGTGTCACTAGAAGATGGGGAAGTGAGAGCAGGACAAGCCATCAAGAAATGCTCACCAGGGCAGATGCACCTAAGGTGTGTGCGTGAGAGGGTCTCTCACATTACCTACCATGTGGGGCCAGCACATGCCCATGGACATGGACATTTCTCTCACTTATATAAGATCGAAAATATACCCCAAGGTGACTAATCACACCCAGACAGAGCCCTGTCTGACTAGTGTCCTGTGAGCCAGTCACGTGGTGTCATCAACATTGAGTTCAAAACATGATCAGATTTCTGGCACTGCTCTATCAGTCTCTCCCCAGACTGGTCCCTAGCCACTCCCAGAAAGCACAGGATTTCCCCCAAATTAGAGGGCTCCTGTGAGCCCTTGAGATGTACGGCAACAGCCTTTGAAGGTACAGTGTCATACCCTTTTGGGAGGAGCTTCCTATCATAACAGCTCAAGAGAGGAATTTTTAAATGGTAACTTAGAAAAAAGTGGTGCAGGGCCAAGGCTGTCCCTGTAGTGTGAGCAGTCCGGCTCACAAGCATTCTTCAGTGAGGGAGAGAAGGTGAAGTTATAACCAGTGCACTAGGGATTGCTCAAAACTGGTCTCCCCGAAGGCCGGATCACACTTGGGGGCGTCATTTCTCTAGCATAGCATGGCCGACAAAGATAGAGACCGTAGCACTAGCCTGTGAGGTTGTCTGCCAGATAAGCACAACAGCAGAGCTGGTGCAGTGCTTTGCAATTTGGCAAAGATTTTTCCTGGTGAATGACCTCTTCTTAACTTGTAAAATAATTTTGAGGGCCTGGCATCATTGTGTTTTTTGTTTTGTTTTGTTTTTACAGGTGACAGCAATGAGGATCATATCTGTGAAATGAATACAGGGTATAAAAAGAGGGCCTTTGCTGTTTTAGTTTCCACCAAGAACAATCAACAGATACCACAGCCTAACCTGATGGGGGGAGTTAGACCATCCATGCAGACTCTGGAAACTAGTTCTGTCAGCACTTGCCCAAGATCCCCTCTAGGCCAAATACAAGGAGCTGGGAAGTGGGAGAGGCAGACATTGAGGACTGTTCTGGAGAGCTGTGAGTGCACTGTGTTCTGACCCTGGTGGGAAGACGAGGAGAGCCCCTCACTCACGGATAAGATGCACAACAGAGGGACGCTAAGATAGCCACAGGCAGGGCTTAAGAAATTTATTAGAAGACACAGGGCTGGTGCCCGATGCTTGCTGGAAGAAATCAAAATGTGAGAGGCTCGCTGGGCCTGGCAGAGCAAAACGAGACAGAAAGCTACAATACATTCAGCGTGAGCTGTTGGTCTACCAACAATGGGACAAAGCTGTGTGGCTGCCTTGGACCACATGAGCGCCTTTTACTGGGAAGCCAGCCTAGCATCATTTTATAAATGATCCCACCCAAGGGTCAGCCTACAGGAGCAATGCAATCCCACAGAGGGGACGTCCAGGGGCTGAGAGTGGGTCGAGTGTGGCCAAGCAAAGGAGGTACTCCACAGGTCTGAGAACCCCCATGAGAGGTCCCCATGGGAGAATGAGCAGCACTAGATGTCTGTCCCTGTCAGAGGGCATTCGTTTCAGGTCATAACTGTACCAGGCCAGCTAGACATTCACCGTCCCTCACACTGCCTCTCTGCCCATAGGGCAGGGCTGTAGGTGGATCCAAAGTGACAGTTAACAAGTGGGAGAGAAGATGAGGCAACATGGTGCCCCAAAAAGAGAAATCTCACCAGCCCATCCCTCTTCTGCAGGCTGCGAGCCCGAGGCATTGCAGAGCTGGAAGGGAGAAACTCTACTTGGAATAGAATTGGGAATTTTGATACTACACTGGCCTGGAGCTATGTGATTATTAAACTGGACTGGACTTTTTAGTATCTAAGGGTGCCCGAAGAAGCCATGGCAGCCAAGGAGCCATGAAAGCTGCAGAAAGAAGGGGTGCAGGGGAAGAATAAAGTTAGGGTTTACTTGAATCTTATTAAGTCCAGCCCATTCGATAACGTGATTATATTCAATTCTCGGTGGCCTCAGGGTGCAGTAAAGGGCCTCTTTGGCTTTCAGCATCTGCACGACATGACATCCAGGGCAGCTCTTGGCTCTTGAACGACCAGATCGTCTATGTGGGGAGAGGCTGCTGCCCGAGAGGGGATCAAAGCATGGCAGCCCTGGCCCATCAGCCCACGCCAGGGCCCAGCTCAGTGTCGGCCCGGAGGGCATCTGGCCCAGGCCTCACAATTACTCTTTGGGTGTGATTACCAGATAAGGTTAAACATACAGTCACAGGAATATCTTGACAGGACCCAACTTCAAACCCATGGCTCATTTCTGGCTCTACACTTTAATGAATTCTGTCAAAAAATAAGCAAATAAAATCCCAACACTATTTTGAGAACAGTACAGGTACATTTCTTACTTCATGGTAAGAAAGCTGCTCTACTATTAGAACCCCATTTTGGCATTTCATCATTCTTTTTTTTCACATACAGGGAACCCCCAAAAATGGAAGTGGTCTGGGCTCTTCTGGCCTCTGAGAGGCCCTGCTGTAAAGACATTGATCATCCTTTGGTTGCCTAGCATCTGAACCCCTTCCCATGTTTAGAGAAATGCCCAAGTATGAATTCTGAATCTTGGTGGGAAGCAGAACCCACCTCCCACTAGAGAAGCTGATAATGCTAGGACTTTGTTTTCTCTTCATCTCTCCTCTGTTTAGGCAATCAGGTGTACCTGCACAAATTCTAAATCTGAAGCTACAAAATGGTCCAAGAAAGAGGGACAGTGGAGAATCACTTCTGGTGGTGGCAGTAACTGTGGCAAATAGAATGTGGCTGTAGGGCCCAGTGTTCCGTGTGTGTGTGTGTGTGTGTGTGTGTGTGTGTGTGTGTGTTTGGGTGGAGGGGCTCCTGTGTCCTCACTAGACTGGATCAGGGGCATGACTTTTAAAGTGGCCCTGGCTGCACAGCTTCCTTTTTCCCCCAAGCCTGGTTCTCCAGCCTTCCTGGCAAATCTCTGAGCCATCCAACATTTTTATCATATAATCCCTAAATTAGCCAGAGTTGACCTCTGTTGCTGTAATTAAGAGCCATCACTGAGATGCTGTCTAGCACAATGGTTATGAGCTGAGAAAGCCTGTATTCTACTGAGAGATGCTCAACCCATTAGTAATCAGAAAAATGGGACTGCATTAAATAGCAAAGAGACTGCTTGATATCCGTTCAGCTGGCAAAGACCCAGAAGAGGAACAATGCCAAGTACGGATGGGAGTGTGGCTCAGAGATTCACTGGCTGTGAGGTTGGTAGCTCTGCCTTTTTTTTTTTTTTTCCTGTCTACTTTGGTTCTATCCACCTACCCATCGGAAGAAAAGGCTGTGGCTGGGTGGTGTGGGCCATGCTGCTTGCCACTTCCACTAACTATCTCACCTTAATTCTAGGTGTTCATAGCTAGGTGCAGCATAGCTCATAATAAATGCTCAACATATGGTAGCAGTGTATATTTTTTCTTGCTTTTAATTTATTTTTTGAGCAAGATCACACACTCAGAAAAAATTTCTTAACAGTATAAAAGGCTATGCAGAGGAAGATAAGTTTCACTTCCACCCCAATACCCAGTTCCCCTTCCTAGAGACAAACAACTGCTCAGTTTCCTAGCTATCCCTTCCCCCAACCTGCTCCTCACCCAGCATCCAGAGGAATTCTTTGGAAGCAGGTTACAGCACACCTCTGCCTATCATACTCCGGATATCTTGCTACATCCTGACACAGCCACAAGGCCTCACACGATCTGGTCCCTGCTGACTGTCCTGACCCCATTTCCACGACTCTCCCTTCACTCAGTCCCCTTGCAATCATTCTCTCTCTCCCTGATCTCCTCTTGCATGCCATGGCTCATCTCAGGGTTTGCTGTTCCTTACTTAAATGCGCCCCAACAATCTCATATCTCATGCTCTTCTCTCTTGCAGGTTTCTGTTCAAACATCGGAGAGGCCTTCTCAGACTGCCCTCACTTTCTGCTCCTTACTCTGCTTTTCCAGTGTCTGTCCTCCTTCTTAGCGTCAGACCCTGGCTTGATGTTATGTATCTGTATCTCAGTCTATTGCCTGTCTTGTTGTGAAAGGTGTACAGCTGAACACCAGCTCCATGAAGCATGGTCTGTTCACCGCTGATTGCCCAGCACCAGCAAGTACCGTCCCGTGGGGGCCGTTCTGCAAGTACTCACTAATGTGTAAATGTGCAGGCCCCGTTTTCTTACAACTCAGTATTCTTATACCTTACTGTTTTCATTTAACAGTACATCTCAGAGTTTGATCTACATTGACAATAGGTAGATCTGCCTCATTCTTTGCAACAGATGCTGAGTATTTCTACTGTTGGATGCCCCATAGTTTTTATTCAGCCAGCCCCTTTATTGATGCACATGAGTTGTTCCCAGTCTTTGATTATCACAGAACAAACAGAAAACTCTGGGATGAACATACGTCTTTGTGCAGATGGGATTGCCTATCCACACAATAAACTCATAGATGTCAACTTGATGGGTGGGATTTTTAATTTGGAAAGATATCATCAAATTGCACCCCCAGAGAAGTGTCCCAAATAATGGGGGCAGAGAAAGCAGCAGAATATGAGGGCAGAGAGTGAGGGGGGCAGGAAGCTGACACAGTGGAACTTGTAGGCCACTGTGAGGACTGTGGCTTTGACAAGAGAGACGAGGAGACTATGGGATTTTGAACAGTGGAGGGGTGTGACCTGCTTGTCTTCTAAAGGATCAGTCTGGCTGCTGTGTGAGCAGATTGAAGGGGGCAACAACAGAAGCAGGGGGACCGGACAGATTACTAAGGAATGCAGGCGAGAGATGGTGATGATAGCCTGAACCAGGGTGGTAGCAGTAGATGTAATGAGAAGTGGTTGGATTTGGGATATATTTTGAAGATAGAGTAGAAATGATTGGCTGATGGAGTAAATGGCAGAGAAAGAGAAGAGTCAAAGGTATCTCTCAGGTTTGGGGCCTAAGCAAATGGAAGGAGGGGAAGCAAAGTCTATATCACCTGGGGTCCCACTCCTGAGATGCTGGAAGTGAGGGCCTGGAGAGGCAGCAGCTGGTGGAGGGGAGGCATCTGGAACACCTCCATTTCCTAACAGAGACTTGATCTTAGACTGTTCGCGTGGTTTCAAAGGGGTACAGCTGAACTGCAGTGGGCCCAGCTAAAAGGCAAATGAGAATAGTGACTACCTCAAACCCAGTTCCCTGGCTGGGCCCACATTCCTCCTTTCTCTTTGCTTTCCCTCTCAGTGCATGGCTGCACACCTCTGTGCCCGATCATCTTAAAGTGTTTCTTAGTCATCCCCATATCTGGCCTTCACCCCATCTGTTGTTATTGCTAGATGCTAAAGAGGACAGTGGTGATTCTGTGTTGTCATGATATCAGGAGGGCTCTGAACCAGAAAGGGGCTGTCAGATTCTGACCGGCTGCAGTAGCTTATCAGGACATATCAAAGATCAGGAGAGGAAGATAAGATCAACAGATGAGACAACCATCATCTGAGGTCAACCACCTTTAGACTAAAGTCAGCACTCTCAAGCTCACTCCTGTGTCTCCCCATAGCCTGAGCAGCTTGTCCTGTATTCTACCCAGCCACACTGGACTCCTTTTTGTTCCTCCGACACAGTGAGCTTGTTCCCACCACAGGCCTTCGCTACTTGCTGTTCCTTCCATCTGGAATGCTCTTCACATGTCTGGCTCCTCCTCATCAGTTCAAATGTCCTTTCTCAGCCCAGGCCTTTGATGGCTCTCTCTAAAAAGAGCCCATGCCAGTCTGTCTCTAGATTTCCCTTTTTGCTTCCTTCCTTCACTTGAAATGACCTGGCTGGTTCATTTACTTGTTTACTGTCTGTCTTGCTCACTTATGTCCCCAGAATAAGGGCTCGGGGCATTTGAGGAATGGGAAGTGGTGTGATGGTGAAAGGTGTTGCATTGTGGAGATGAAGTCTACGTGCATAGTTGGTACAAATCAATCTGAAGCTTGACTTAGTTGAGTTAGACTTGAGATGTTGCACTGCCTGCTCCCATGATGTAGCTGTGTGAGGTCAATGCAGCCTTATGATTCTGTAAAACAGCTTAGTCTGAATTCCCTTTTCTACCCCTGTGATCCTAGAACCCCAGAACCAAGAATGCCCCAATACCAGAATTGGGCTGACAGAGTAAAAATAAAAGAGAGAAGGCAACAAGCACAGGTTCTGACCAACTCTTTGCTTGTATCATCAGCTAGCAAGCTCTGACAGGCACATCCAACTTTCATCTTTTCACTCCACCTATTCAAGTACCTATTATATGCGAGGGACTAGGCTAGGTTTTTTCTAGGAACAAACTTCAAGATAGTTACTTCCAGAAGAGCCCATCTTATCTAGACTCAATACTAGCACCCTTTGAGAAGAAGCGGGGTCACCCCAGGAGGCACTGCCCTTTTCCAAGCTGAAAGAGGGCTTATTGAGAGACTCCTGAAGCTTTGGAAGCTGTCTACGGCCCTGGAACCTGCTAGAAGAGAGGATTGTGCAGCTTTGTTCCTGACCTGAGAAGCAGCTCTGCATGGCTGGGGATGGTGATGGAGAAAAGAGGCCCCTCCCATAGCAATTTAAGATAATGTGAGCAGCTCTATCTGGCAATCTTTGCCTTTCCAGTAAGTTCTGTTGCTCAATCAAATGCAGACAGTAAAATTGCACAAATTAACTTGGTAGAGAACAAAAGGTTATTATGTTGCTTTCATCCCATGTATATCAAGCATCAAAACCACTTCCTGAGTGCCCATTTTAGGACAGGCACTGTGTGGGTTAGGGAGGGCCAGCCTACAGGAATGTAGAGAAATCAGTTGGGTACCAAGGTGGGGTGTGATGAGCTAAGGGAGAAGAGATCTTTTCTGCTGGAGAACTTGGGCTGAGGGTCACTCTTCCTGGGTCAGGGGAAAGAATAAGAGTCTCTGTTGGCAGGGTCAGGCAGCCAATGGCAAGACACACATTCCCTTAGGAGAGACAAAGTATCCTCTGTGAGTGTCCAAATCTTCATGTGTCAACCTCGAGATACCACCAGGGAGTGATGTGGACCCTATACAGGTTGGTGAGAGACCAACCGTTATAAGAGAGGGCGACTCAGACAGGACACAGCCCACGGGGAGAGGGAATGAGTCGGAAGAAAAATAATCCAACTTGCTCTGGCAGCAATGGGGACTTGGGATAGTCTGAGTTCAAGAAAACACATTTGTAAGAAGGGACCAGATGGGCCAACGGAAGCCAGGCAATATTCAAGATACTAACCAATTTCAGCTGGAGCCTCCTAGAAAGAGAATGGGAAATTGACCACGTCGGGGACCTTGAGAGAAAAGATGAGGGAAGAACAAAAGAAAGAGCAGAGGGAGCAGGAAGTAGATGCATGTGCAAAATTGTTTGAAATAACTATCTATGGAAAAAGAAACAGAATAGATTACTTGAAATTCAGCAGGAGGAGGAAGCCCCAAACAACAGTTATGATCTGGATTCTGGGAAAAATAAGTTTGGTGGGAACAGAATTTGGTGGAGGGACCCAGGGTCAAGCTTCCTTGTGAAGAGCTCAACTATTGACCTTCCTCTTCCTCTTTTGGAACACGTACTCTTCCAGGTATAAAAAAGTTTGTGAAAGTTGTTTGTGGGAGAAGAAAAGGTGGCCTAGTTGGACAAGGTTCCATCTGCTTCTGAGACATGACATATTTGAAGTCATCTGTCTGCCTGTAGAAAAAGGCTAGTCACCCAGCTTTGCTTGTGCTCAGGGAAGAGGCTGTTGGGATCACGACCCTAACAAGAGATGGGATAGAAGAAATGCATGTAGATAAGCTTATGAAGAGGGAGCAGAATTTGGGGTTTACTATCCAAGAGGAGGGGGAAGAGGTCATAGAAGCAGGAAAGGGGCCGGACAAGGCAATGGAGAGGTGATGCTGGTGAGGGCTGGGTGTAGGTGACAGAAGGAGGAAAACAAAAGGCGAGCTCAGTCCCAACTAGGCTCCCTGTTCACCTGGTTCTCAACTCTGAGATCCTCCAATTCGGGAATGAGTTGCACAGATGGACACTACTAATCCGTTACCAGTAACGGGTTAAGGACGTAAAGCTTTATTTCAAATGTCTACATTAATGATAAATTGAAGGAGATTAAAGGTGACTCTTTTTTAAAAAAAAATACTTTATTGGGGAACAGTGTGCTTTTCCAGGACCCATCAGCTCCAAGTCAAGTCATTGTTTTCAATCTAGTTGTGGAGGGCACAGCTCACTGGCCCATGTGGGAATCGAACCGGCAACCTTAGTGTTATGAGCCTGTGCTCTAACCACCTGAGCTAACCGGCTGCCCCTAAAGGTGACTCTCGATTGACAAAAATCTCACATATATATGCTTTCTTCAGGGGGAGAGAAGGGTTGATAAAGACTAATTGGAGCTTTAAGCAAACATAATCAGTCGGGAGAGCCTATGGGTGGAGCTAGAATATGTAATCAGGAGAACCCTCCACGCATAAACCCTACAGAAAGAACTCTGTTTATAATAAAGCTCTATGGTTCTAACTTCCTTTTCCTTTCTATAAATACCCCTCCATCTTGGCACACAGGGCAGAATGTGCACATACATGGCTTGCCATGTCTGCATACGCTGAGTTGCAATGCTTTTTCTCCCTCGAATAAATCCTTTTTGGTGAATTTGCCGGCAGCATACTGCGAATTGTGGTAGTTCTGGTGAAATTACTGGTTACATGTGGTGCAGAGGAAAACAAGCTGAGGTGTAGAGGAGTTAGAGTGATTTTCCCAGAGTCACATGACTGATCTGAGCCATGGCCAGGAATGTAATCCTGGTTACCTGGCTGAGGTCAGGCCCCTTCTGTTATCCCACCCAAACCTACATGTTTTCTTTGAATTGTTCAGCATGGAATTAAGAAATTGGGCCTCTGGGACTCACCTAGGGCTTAACCTGCTTTTCCCTTGGGCTTACTCAAATTCCCATTTTCATAGGTGGAGCTGAGAAAATTGTGTTCAAGCCCACTGACTTACGGAGAGCAAAGAAAAAGAAAACATACAAAGATAAAGAGAGAAAAAAGCCACAACCAGGCTGAGTAGAATTTGGAGAAATTCAGAGACAGTCTATAGCTTCCTCCCTCTTTATGATGAAGCAGACTGTTTCCTTCCCCAGTCTGTATAGCCATTCATTTATTATCAGATATTCATTGAGCACCTACTATGTGTCAGGCGCAGTTCTAGGTGCTGGGACACAATGATGAACAAGACAGATGATGTCACTGCCCTCACAAAGTGTCCTTTCTAGTGGGGACTTGGAGACCTCAGAACTTTCCCTGTGGGAGCTCCTGAGATATCAAAATTCTCAGGAGTCTATTTCTCTCTCTCTCTCTCTCTCTCTCTCTCTCTCTCTCTCTCTCTGTGTGTGGGGGGGGTGTGGGTGGGTGTGTGTGTGTGTCTCTCTCTCATAGGGTGGAAATGGAGAGGAGGAAGGTACTAAAGAAGTAATTTGGTTGGGAAGCTGGGAGGCTTTTCTCCATGACACGCAGGAAGCAGAATAGTACTAGGCTTGAAGGGTTAGCAATAATCACACGATGAAGCAAGGAGAGGAGATACAATGAAGGTAAAAATGGATTCACCCTGGTTTGGGGCTGGAATACCCATGATCTGAGAGGATTCTGACCTCATCCTTTCTTTCTTTGGGGCCTCAAGTCCCAAAGCCTGGAATTTCTCTTTAACTACACATCTTTTCTCACTGGTCTCCCTGCCAACGTCCTGGTCCTATGTGCCTTCGTGGGGCAGATCTGCCAGCCCCATCCTGCACCCGTCCACATCCTCCCCTACTCAGCCTGATGCTGGCAGACCTCCTCCTCCTCCTCCTCCTCCTCCTCCTCCTCCTCCTCCTGCTGCTGCCCTTCAAAATAATTGAGGCTGCATCTGGTTTCTTCTGGCCCTTGGGTCACATACTCTGTGCTCCCACTGGCTATAGCTTCTACAGTAGCATCTCCTGCAGCACATGGCTCCTGGAAGGCATCAGCATCGAGCTACCCGGGAGTGGCCTTCCCTGTGCAGTACAAGCTGTCCCACCAGCCTGTGTATAAGAGTGATTTCTGCCCTTGTCTCCTGAATCTTGTTCTTTGGTCACTGTAGCATTGTGATCATTTTCCAACGCTTACCAACCAACAACATGATGAGTGATGCCCAAGGCCACCGGGTCTATAAGAGCTTCACCCAAGAACAGCTAGATGTGGTGCTTCCTGTGCTGCTGGAGCTGTGCCTTGTCCTCTTCTTCACCCCCACAGCAGTCACCATCTTCTGCTACTGGCGCTTTGTGTGTATCGTGCTCTCCTGGTCCCAAGTGGGGACCTACAAACACTGGAGAACTGCGGGCCTGGCCACTGTGACCCTCTTCAATTTCCTGGTCAGTTTTGGGCCCTACAATGTGTCTCATGTGGTGGGTTATTCCAGAGAAGTCAAAGCTGGTGGGCGTGCTCGGTGTTGCTCAGTGCTCTCAGTGCTTACACTCACCTTTTGATTTTTCTAGTTTTCCTCCTCAGCTGTCCACAAAACCTTTGATAAAAGACGACAGAGGCTGCAGAGCTCAGGTGCCTTACAGTCAGGGTGCTGGAAAAGAGCTGGAGAGCCGGCTGCAGAGAGAAAAAATGGGAGCCTCGTTAGGTATGGCCAATGCCATCTTCATAGGAGGCTAAAATTTGCCAGCTTGGTGTTACTTTTTTCATGGAAAAGGGCTCAAAAAGGGGAACAATGAAACAGAATTGCTGGGAGTTCTCCTGTGCCCAGTTTAAGACGCAGAGAAGAGCAGTGAGCATCTCAAATCCAACTCATCCATTTGGGTGAATGATTTCACGTTATTTCCCTGTAGTTTATGACATTGCCTTATTTGTGGTTGGTACTGCTTCGTGGTAAACCACAAGCCCTGTTATCCTGGACTATCAGTCATGGAATTCTGTATCTTTCCCACTCAGTATCTACTAAATGGTAGCATTCACTATCTACCATAGAGCTCTTTGCTCTATCATTGGCTCTGATTCAGGAAGGGAGTGGTGGTTCCACATGCTGGGTCTGAATATCCAGCATACGCAAGAGCCTGAAGAGTCAGATAGAATCCTGCATGTGTGCCTGAAAGACCAGCATCCCAATCAAAGGAGTTGCTGGCTCAGGTCTACAAAACATGCAAGATAAGCAGTCCGTGAGAGAAGAGTCAGTGCTGGTGTGAAGAAACTTCAGTCAGGGTATTTTTTAGTAGTTCTGTCCTGTTTCCAATCCTCAGCATTGGGTATTTGTGTCTTCTTTTTTCCTTGATAGTCTTGCCAGAGGTCTGATAATTTGTCGTTTCAAAAAACCCAAGATCTTCTCTGTCATTTATCTTTGTTTTCTATTTCATTCATATCTAATTTTATCTTATTGTTTCCTTCCTCCTACTTTATCAAGTCTTTTCAGTTGTTCCTTTTGTAACTTTTTAAAGTTGGATGCTCATTAATTTCTTGCCTTTCTTCTTTGCTAAGATAAGTAATAAGGCTATAAATTTCCCTCTATGAGCAATTTTAGTGAGATGTTATAAGTTTTGATTTGCAGAATTTTCATTTTGAGTTCTAAATTGGCTCTAATTTCCATATAATTTTTTTTTCCATGAACCTGAGTTTAGAAATATTTCTTAATTTTCAATCATATGGATTTTTCTTGATCCTTTTGTTATTTCTTCTAACTAAATTAAACTGCAGTCCAAGAATATTGTTCAAATGGTACCAGTCCTTTGAAATTTGTTGAAAATTGTTTTTTGGCCTAGAATATAGTCAAACGAATGTTCCAGGTGTGATAAGAATATACATTCTGCAATTGTTAGGTGCCATGTTCTTTCTATGTGCCTGAGATCAAACTTGTTAATTTCAAATATGATGTTCACATCTTTATAACCTTTATTTATTTTGTCTATTTGATCTTTCAGTTACATGGAGTGATGAGTTACATGCTATTCTATGATGGTAACTTTGTCTATTTCTCCTTGTACTTCTATCTCCCTGGCTGCTTGAACTTTTCATCATTGCTTTTGTCTTAAAAATCTATTTTGTCTGATATTTAACACCAACTTTTTTTTCTTTTTTTGTTTGTTTGTTTTGTTTTTTGTTTTAGCTGAGCCATCCTGCTACCTGTTGGCAGCTCAACGGCTGCTCAGCTTAGGCTGGACTCGAACCGCTGTTGCTCAGAGCTCAAACTCTTGAGCAAGCTCTTAACCAACTGAGCCACTCGGCCGGCCCTTTTTTTTTCTTTTTTTGGTTAGTACTTGGCGTAGTACATTTTTGTTCACCCTTTTACATTCAAACTTTCTATAGTCTTATGTTTTAGATGTGTCTTTTATAAGCAGTATATACAGTGGTTAATTTTTTTGTAATCTGGTCTGACAATTTGACAATATTTGTCTTTTAACTATTTTATTCTTTTTTATTTATATAATAATAATAATTTCCAATTTATTTCAATTTATTTCTGCCATCTTATTTTTTAAACACTTTAATTGAAGTATACACACAAACTGAAATATACGTGCATACTATGCTTGACCAAATAACAATTATACTGGTCAGATTAACTATCACAGTGAACACATTCATTTAAGGAAAAAGCAAAACATCTACCATCTTATTTTGCTTTTGATTTTCCTCACCTTTTTTTTTTTTAATCTTATTGGGGAACAGTGTGTTTTTCCAGGACCCAACAGCTCCAAGTCATGTAGTTGTTGTTTCAGTCTAGTTGGGGAGGGCGTTTTTCCAGGACCCACCACAATTTTTGCTTTTGATTTTTGATTTTCCTCACCTTTTTTTTTTTAAATCTTATTGGGGAACAGTGTGTTTTTCCAGGACCCAACAGCTCCAAGTCATGTAGTTGTTGTTTCAGTCTAGTTGGGGAGGGCGTTTTTCCAGGACCCACCACAATTTTCCTCACCTTTTAACATTTCTTTTTTCTCATAGATTTCTGGTCAAGATGGCAGAATAGTTAAACACTGGGCTAGCATCTTCTCATGACCACATCAAAATTACAACTAAACTACAGAACAACCATCACTGAGAATCACCTGAAGACTAGCTAAACACAAGTCCAATATAACAGAAGTTCTGTATCACTAAGGATATACAGAACAAGCCACATCAAGACTGGTAGGAGCGTCAGAGACACAGAACGGGCTGGTCCCACACACACGTGTGACAGTTAAAAATCTCAAGGGATATCTTGGTGGTGGGAGTCTCCCTGAGGAGCGAGGGGTCCCAGCCCCACACCAGGCTCCCAGGTTCCAGTGCCAGGAGGAGAAATCCTCACAACTTCTGGTTTGAAAACCAGCAGAGATTGTGGCTGAGTGAGACGGAAGGCAGCTGGAATCCCAGGCATTTATCTTAAAGAACCTACTCACAGACTTACTTGCTGACAGACTCACTTGCTCTGAGCTCCATCACTGGGGCAGCAGCTCAAAAGGCACTAGGGACATACAGAAAGAAACTGAATTATCTGGTTTCAGGGCAAGACCTGGAGGACCAGCTTTCTCCCAGGCAGAAGTGCTGGCAGAAGCCATTGTCCCTTTGTTGAGCCCTCCCCCACCCAGTGTGCAGACGCAGGTGGCCACCATATCTGAGTCTCCATGAACCTAGCTAACACCATGTGTCCCACCACAGTGATTCTCTGAGACCCTGTCCCACCCAAGTTGTGGGCCCACCCAAGCCACTTCCAGTGGCTTTTCCATACAAACAGCCAATCTTGGCTCATGCTATGGACTTTCCTGAAATCTCTCAAAGGTTCACAAACCCAAAACAAGCAACATCTGGCCACAGCATGCCCCATACCTCTTGCTGAGCAGCCCCAAGCCTGGCATTGGCAGCAGCTGGCCTTGGTTCTAGACTTGGTCTCTTGCAGACACCTCCAGGCCCAGTGCAGGAAGGAGCCATCTACAGATTGCTTTATAGCTCATTCCAGGTGGCCCCAAGCAGGTCACAAGCTTTGGATGAATGTAGCCTGTGGCAAGGCCCCTCCCAGGAGGTCCCAAAGCCAACACACTTGGTAGCTGGCTTCTGACCAAGCCCAAGCACCACTCAGCCATCTCCTTGGACGACACATCCAAAGGTAAGACTGAGGCACCAGACCCTGCTAACGTGAATCCTGCTCCATAAGGTCAGCCCCTGCACAACAGCTCCTCTACTGTAGTCACAGCCAGGCCTCACAACCCAAGGGTCAATCCCTCCCACTGACATGCCAACAGTAACCAAGACTCAACTACAACAGGAGGTCACACACAACCCACAAAAGGGACATACCTGCAGCACCCAGCTCAGATGACCAGGGAGACTGCACCATGAGGCCTCATAGGACATCTACTATATAAGGCCACTCTATTAAGACTGGGAGACATGGCAGCTCTACCTAATACATAGAAACAAACACAAGGAGGCAGCAAAAATTGAGAAACAAAGAAACATGTCCCAAATGAAATAACAGAACAAAGATCCAGAAAAAGAACTAAACAAAATGGAGACAAGCAATCTACCAGATGCAGAGTTCAAAACACTGATTATAAAGATGCTCAATTATCTCAGGGAGAACTTCAACAAAGAGATAGGAAACACAAAAATGGAGATAAAAAACATCAAAAAAGAATCAGTCATATGAGTAAATGAAGAATACAATAACTAAATAAAGAATACATTAGAGGGAATCAACAGTAGGTTAGATGAAACAGAGGATCAAATCAGTGATTTAGAAGATAAGGTAGCAGAAAACACCCAATCAGAACAGCAAAAAAGAAAAAAACATTTTGAAAAATGAGGATAGCTTCAGAGGTCCCTGAGACAACATCAAGCATACAAACATTTGCATCATAGGGGTACCAGAAGGAGAAGAGAAAGCAAGGAATTGCAAACCTGTTTGAAGGACGAATGATGGAAAACTTCCCTAAGCTGGTGAAGGAAGAAGACATACAAGCCCAGAAAGTTCAGAGAGTCCCAAACAATATGAACCCAAAGAGGCTCACACCAAGACACATCATAATTAAAATGCCAAAAGTTAAAGACAAAGAGAATCTTAAAAGCAGCAAGGAAAAAAAAAAGCAGTTAGTTACCTACAAGGGTGCTCTCATAAGACTGTCAGCTGATTTCTCAATAGAAACTTTGCAGGCCAGAAGAGACTGGCACAAAATATTCAACGTGATAAAAAGCAAGGAGCTACAGTGAAGATTACTCTACCCAGCAAAACTATCATTTAGATTCAAAGGACAAATAAAGAGCTTCCCAGACAAGAAAAAAGCTAAAGGATTTCATCACCATCAAACAAGTATTACAAGTCCTAAAATTTATATGGAGCCATAAAAGACCCCAAATAGCCATGGCAATCTTGAGAAATAAGAACAAAGAAATCCAAAACACATGAAGGGACATGTGTATCCATATGTTCAATGAAGCATCATTTACAATGGCCAAGATACGGTGTCCATCAATGGATGAATGGATAAAGAAGATGTGGTACATATATACAATGGAATATTACTTAGCTATAAAAAAGAATGAAATTTTGCCATCTGTGACAACATGCATGAACCTAAAGGGTGTTGTGCTGAGTGGAGTGAGTCAGACAGAGAAAGACAAATGCCATATGATTTCACTTGTATGTATAATCTAAAGAACAAAATAAATGAACAAACAAAACAGAAACAAACTTATAAATACAAAGAACATTTTGATGGTTGCCAGATTGGGTGGAGAGGGGAGGTTAGGGAGATAGGTGAAAAAGAGGAAGGGTTTAAGAAGTACAAGTTAGTAGTTATAAAACAGTCATGAGGATGTCAAGTTTAGCATAAGGAATATAGTCAATAATATTGTAATAACTATGTATGGTGTCAGATGGGTATTAGATTTATCAGGGTGATCACTTTGGAGGTTATATAAATGTCTAATCACTATGTTGTATACCTGAAACTAATATATTATCATATTCAACTGTAATTAAAAAATAAAAAATTTTTAAATATATGTATATGTCTTTTTGCTCTCCTCTTACCTTCTTTTGGGATTAAGTTTTTTTATATTTCTTTTCATTTCTCATATTCATTTCTCATATCAATGACTTGAAAATTGTATGCTCTGTTTTTATTATTTTAGTGGTTATTTTAGACATTTTAATATGTTAGGCATTCCTTGATTGGTTCCTCCCACCCTTTCTTCCTTCTTCCCTTAAAAAAAACACACATAAAGGAAAAACCAACCCAGATGGTATCTAACTACAAGCCTGGACAATTAAGTTCGTGAACTCATCCTAGAAAAAGTACATACCTCCTTGCTGAATATCACTACGGTCACCTTCGAAGTACTCCCCTTGGAAAGCTATGCACTGATGCCAGTGCCTAGTCCACCCACTCTTCAAAGCAATTTTGGAACTCTTTTTCTGGAATGGCCATCAGAGCTGTCGTCATATTACCCTTGATGTCCTGAATGTCATCAAAGTATCTTCCTTTCAATATTTCCTTTATCTTCGGATAAAGAGAGAAGTCATTGCAGACCAAATCAGGTGAGTGGGGAGGGTGTTCCAATACAGTTATTTGTTTACTGGCTAAAAACTCCCTCACAGACAGTGCCGTGTGAGCTGGTGCATTGTCGTGATGCAAGAGCCATGAATTGTTGGCAAAAAGTTCAGGTCGTCTAACTTTTTCACGCAGCCTTTTCAGCACTTCCAAATAGTAAACTTGGTGACCTGTTTGTCCAGTTGGTACAAATTCATAATGAATAATCCCTCTGATACAAAAAAGGTTAGCAACATTGTTGCAACAAAGTTCACAAACTTAATTGTCAGACCTCCTATGTGAATCCTGCAGAACAGTTTTCAAAGTGTGTTGAAGATTCCTAGGGGAGTAGGAGAGAGAGTAGAAACCCTTTCAGGGGTCTGTGAGTTCAAAACTATTTTCATAATGATATTAAGATGCTAATTGCTTTGTTTCACTCACATTCTCTCACAAATGAATGCACAGTGGAGTTTTTCAGAAGCTACCTGACGTGTGATAGCACAACAGATTGAATGCAGAGTAGATATGAGAATACATATCTGCCTTCTATTAAGCCAGACATTAAAGAGATTTGGAAAAATGTAAAATGATGCCACTCTTCTCACTAGTTTTTTTGAAATATAGTTATTTTCATTAAAATATATTGTTCATATTAACATGTTATGACTTTGATTGTTATTTTAAATAAATTAATACATATTTTTAAATTTTTTGTTTTAACTTCTAATATGATAAATATCAAAATCTCAATATCTATAACGTACATAAACATAAAAAAGCTCTTTGGGGCCCTCAGTAAATTTTAAGAGTATAAAGTGGCCCTAAGATCAGTAAATTTGATAGTTGCCGATCTAGTGAGATGATAAGTTGTGCTTATTCTGTTGGATGCAATTGTACACGTATAAAACATTTTCCACCTGGTATATAAGCGTTTCATGATTCAAAATTTTGTATTTATAGCTTAATGCTGTTTAAACTTCCAGGGATGTGAGTTTAAAGTCTGCCTGGTCAAATGCAAAGCTTTTTGATGTATTAAGTATCACATAAAAACCGGAACTATTGCACCATGAGATAAAGAAAAACAAAACCGGTGCAGATGGACAAGATATAATTGCTCTGCTCAGGTCAGTATGTTCATCACGTTATGCTAGTCAGGGTTCTTGTTCCAAAGATTATTTGAACTGGAGTTTTTCTTCTTGTTTTATGGGACAGGATTGTTTCACCTACATTTAGGTGGTGGTATGTTGATCCAAACTCTAGGTAGGATTTCTGAGCTTAGAAATTGTATGAACTGAAGGAGGGGGAAAGCTCAATATTAATTATATTTGCTCTATGTCATCCTGATAAAAACTGTACATTTGATTCTTATCAGCAAAGATTAAAGGAAGCTTTGTCAGGGCAAAAGTTATGAACACACCCAGTGTGCTTTATTTTGGAAGGGGAGTTTCACAAAGCCCCAGCGAAAACCCCGTTTTTGCTGCTAGAATACTTGATAACATCTAGTTCGGATAATCCAGTTCAATTCGACTGTCGTATCTGCTGGTAAATAAGTGGTCCCTGGAACATTGTGTTAAGGGAAAAAGAGGAAGCTTTGAGGATACCATTAACAAAGTTCCCTCAGCTCCCTCTGATTTTCAGGTTAATGGTGGGAGGGTAAACTTCCACTGGAAGGGACTCAGACTTCAAGTCAGGTCACTTGGTTTATGTCAACTTCCATGAGAGCTTTCTCCTTAAGCTGGGCTCCAGATGCCACACCTCCAGTCAGCACTTCAGGATCTTCGAATGCATGCCTTTTTGACAACAACAAGTTGCTAATTGTCTGTAGTGTGTGTTACATTAAACAAGTATTGTTTGGCAAAGACAAAATTATATTAAACATGCATTTTCTTTTTTTTTTTTTTAAGATTTTTATTGGGGAATTGGGGGAGGGGAACAGACAAGTTGCTGTCCTTTTGTTCTTCAGTCTAGTTGTGGAGGACGTTGCTTCACTGGCCCAAGTTGGCACCATCATTGCGCTCTTCCTGGGCAAGGCAGATCAGTCGCCGGCCTCTGGACAGCCGCTCACTGCGGCTGCTGGCCGCTCACGCTGGCTGCTGGCTACATACGGTACCCATGTCAACCCACTGCAGCAGGGGACTGCAGCCTATGCCGTCGCCGGTGACTCACGGCAGCCCAGCTCCAGGTTGAGCTGTTGTTCAGCATCTCAGCTGTAGAGGGCAGTGTCACTGGCCCTCATATGTGGGATCCGAACCGGGGCCTTCTGGCATCCCAAGTCAGTTCTTAACCAATGCGCCACTCAGCCGGCCCTAAACATGCATTTTCAATCCACCCACTCCATCATACTTGCAAAATACCCCCTGAGATTCTAACCAGCTCACTTCACAGAGTCTCTGACCCCACCCCCACTTGGGTGGTGAACGGATGGCTTACAGAAAGTCTACTAAGAACCCAGCTCTGCCATTTACAATACCACTCCCATGAGGGAGCCCCACTACTGGGATAAGGTGCAAAGTGATAAGAGGGAGGCACGGAAGGCAGAACTGGTTGGTGCACTTAAAAAGTACAGTTTTATCACAATTTGCTCTGCAATCCATTTTCCAAGATATGCCAGCAATCAGAAGTGGGCATGTGTTGCTTTGGTCTTCTTGACAGCACCCCGCCCACCCCTGTGTGATGTGGTTTGGTGAACATGACCTCACTCCCCACTTCATGTTCCAGGAATAGATGTGTGACCCAGAACCGGGGCCATCAGCCTAGTTCCCCTTTGACCACAGTGATGGTTCACACACGGGCATGTGACTCAATCCAGGCCAAGGACGGCTAGCCCAATCCTTCCCTTCTAACCCTTTAGAAGAAAGGACCTCTCTTCTACTGGACTGAACCTGAGCCACTTTGAGGAGAGAGGCTGAAGCCAGCTTGAAGGAAGGCAGAACTGCAAAACATCAAGTCCAGGAATTTGATGTCCCTTCAGAGCAGATATACTCTGGGCTTTCCAGAGCTGAAAACCAAAAATCCTCCCTTTTTCAGCTAAAACCAGTTTGAACTGTGTTTTCAGTCACTTACAGCCAAGAGATATGTTGATATATTGTTTCACAAGCTATCACAGTTGCATCAAGTTTTTCTCCATTATTTTTAAAATTTGGATTAAAACTTGAAGTATGGAAACTTAGAAACATAACAAATATGCATGTGCCCATCACGCAGAAAGGATGCTTATCAACGGTCACATTTCTTCAGATTTTTAAAGTTGATGTTCCCATTATATTTCCCCCTCACTGGGTTTCCTCGTCTTTGCCAGAGGCAAAATTATTTTGGAATTCAAGTGTATCCTTTCTGTCCATGGACAGGCCCATATCCTGTCCATGAAACATACTTTGTGCTGAAGTCCATAAACACTGTTTAGCATTCTTTTGTGTTTTTTTTCAAATGCCCGTAGATACCATATGGTGTAAGTCATTCTGTAGCTAGCTATTTTCCACCCCAAATTGTGTCTTTGATATTTACCCTTTGGCTATTCATCCCTGAAGCTTACAGACCTCATTCATTTCTTTTGTCTGTTGAGTAATATTCCCTTGTATCACTAAACTGTTTTATTTTTTTCCATTCTCCTATTTACAGACATTTAGATAATATCCCATTTTCACCAGCATAATAATGCTGCTTTGAACAATATCCCTGTGCATGTCTCTTCGTGCACGTGCGGGAAATTTCCTCCAAGGAGGGAAAACCTGGGTGACATGGCGTGTGCATTTTCGGTTTCAGCAGAAGCTGTCAAATGACTCTCCACAGTGATAGCATAAATCCAGCTCTTTCTGAATAAAGGCTCACAACGCAGAAGCCCCACCTTCCCACCGGCTCTTCTCCCAACCCTGGCCCTGCCGCCGACACAAGGTTATGAGTGGGAGGGAACAGGCCAGGCACGCACTACCTGCCAGTAGAAAAAGGAGATCAAACGAGGCCTGAAACCTTTGATGTAACCCAGTGGATTGGCACACATGATGGACATATACAAAGAGTATGGTGGGACACAGTGGGGCCAACACCCTCCTCAGGACTCGAGAGGTAAAGAAGTGGCCCATCTTCCCATTCCTCATCTTTTTTTTTTTTAAGCTGAGCCATCCTGCCACCTGTTGTCAGCTCAGCAGCAGGTCAGCTCGGGCCCATGTGGGAATTGAACCAGCAACCCTGTTGCTCAGAGCTCACACTCTTGGGCAAGCTCTTAACCAACTGAGCCACTCGGCCAGCCCTCTCCTCACCTTTCTTAACCAAATCCACATTGTCGTGAACATTCAAGAAAAGCATATGGTGAAATGATACAATTCAGTACAGCAGAGAGGGGTCCCTCCCTGCTATTCCATTGTTTATATAGAAGTGCACGCATGCCGGTGAGAAACGATGACTGGAAACCTAGAAAATCTTGGTCCTGGAGGAGAGCACAGATTGACAATGGATTGAAGGAAAAATAAGATACTGGGATCCTGAAGGGGTGATCTGGAGAGTAAAGGGTCAAGTGTCCTGGTTCATGAGGATGAGAATATAGTGTCTATTGACTCTGGGCCGTATACCATGGGGCCAACACAAGACAGTTCCTGTGGCGAGATAAAGTATAACCTGTCTATCTGTGTCACACGTGTCTGTGTCAAATGGTTTCCACGGAAACCGGAGCCACCTTGAATCTATCTGGTTTAAGCAGAGAAGAGGTGAGAGTGGGCAGAGATAGTGCAGAGGCAGGGGATGGGACACTGGGTGACAGGATCAGAGCCTGCCTTCAGACAGTGATGGGCTATGTGAGGACCCCTGACCCTCTGTAGACAATTTAACATGTGACCCACTTTCTTCTTGGGAGCTCATATGTTTAGGGATTCCAGAGAGGTTTTGTGAGGCAGGACTGAAGAAGAACCAATTCAACTGGATCCTGACTAGGAAGAACTGGCCTAGCAAGGAGTGTGACCAAGGGTAGAGATGGAAGTACATGAGAACACTGGTAGTACCCAAGTTCATTGGGAAGAATCAGTCAGGGAACGACGTAAAAGGGGAAACCTGAATTATGAAAGTGGAACAAAGTCTGAAACATTCATCATGGCTTGAGATCTAGAGATCAATTAGATTTATGGGAACAGAGTTTTGGGGGAAACACAGAAGGCTGAGTGGCCTGAGAAAGAGCTCAGCTCTGACTTTCCTCTTCCTGACACACAGCAAGTTCAAGTGTAAATGCCCTTGGTTCATGGGAGCCCCTGAGATGGCAGAAGTGTCTGTGTCTCTGCACTTTATTCCACATGTTGGTAAATACCCATTTAGGGCTGATCTCCGAGAGCCATCTGCTTGGGAACAAGATGAGGCAAGATGCCCAAATTAGTAAGCAAGTCCTGGGAGAAGGCATCCTAAAATCTGACCCAGAAAAGGAAAGGGACGAGAGACCCAAGGGACCACTGCGTCGTCCAGCTGGGAAACAAGGTGAGGATCACTCCCAGTGGAAGGGTGAAGCCAGGGTAACAAAAGATCAAGAAAACTCAAGAGAGGGACTCAAGAGAGAAACTGGAGGAGGGATGAAACAAGTTCAGGTGGGAGGCACCAAGCAGAACTGGTCTTCTTCATCAGAGGAGAGAAAACCCCTGGTGTTCAATTGGCCAGTGATTAAACAGTCCTCACCCCTGTGCCAGCCTATCTGCTGTATGGTGACCACCTGTGAGTAGACACTTGGTGTTCCTTTGAGCAAAGCTTCATTTAAGCACCTGGATATGGCCATTCGTGAAGTCACTTTGCCCCAAACTGTTCAATTTTATACCAAATAAATTTCCATTTTTGCTTAATCAGTGAGGGCAAGTTTCTGTCACCTAGAATCATGACATTAATACAGTTGGTAAATAACTTGTCACTGATGATAAAGAATAGGTGTTTCTAAATTATATCTCATGACATTTTTTCAAATAAACTAGATTCAAGGCTATCTATATAATAATTTCACTAATTCACTTGTATTCTGACATGCAAGGGTTAGAGTCACAGCCCCACGGGCTAAGAATGGCACGTAGCTCTGGGCATGCTGGTAACTGCCTTCACATGCCTAGCCAGCAATAAGTTAAATCAGAAGAAGTGTGTTCTGCAGTTTTACAAGTGCTTCCCCATGTAGTATCATACTTGAGTGACAC
This sequence comes from Hipposideros armiger, assembly GCF_001890085.2. Taxonomy (NCBI): domain Eukaryota; kingdom Metazoa; phylum Chordata; class Mammalia; order Chiroptera; family Hipposideridae; genus Hipposideros; species Hipposideros armiger. Next base: position 503,847 of record NW_017731959.1, read on the forward strand.
TGTGAGGTTGGCTTCTTATGCCTTCTTCAGAAGGGAGAACACTGAGGTCCAGAGAGGTTAAATGCCTTCCTCAAAGATACACAGTCACACAGTGGTCGAGAGCCAATGTTGGTCTTCCAGGTGTCAGAACTCCTTTTATTCCACCAGCTTCCTCAAAAATCAGGAGCCAGTGGGTGGGACTCAGGGACAACAGAGCAGAATTTTGTCCAACAGCAGCCGGTTGTGGGGCAAGGAACACTAAAGGGTTAAATGCTAGGACCCTAGGAGGGGAACTGGGTCTCCTGGTGCTTCTGCCTGGGTACTGAGAGAACAGGAAACATTATAGAGAAGTTACTGTCCTAAATGTTTCATATGCTCTAACCCACTGTGCTAGCCTTCCCAAAAGGCTCCAGTTGCAAGGCTTCAGAAAGACAAAAATCCACATCCTTCTCCAGAGATAGACACCTGCCTGCATCCTTCATTATCTGTCTTTCTTTCCTTCCTTCAACTGTATTTATTGAGGTCCTGCTCCATATCAGGCCTTGCTCAAGGTGCGGGGGAACATTACAAGGAACAAGACAGTGAAGCTACCAGCTCTTGTGCACTTTACGTTCTGGAAGTTGAGGAATACTGGCACACCCCTTCAGGCCTAGCATTGGGGCTCCCCAGGAATGAGATGCACTTTAGATGACTACTACATGACTAAACCAATAAAAGACCTGAGATAGTTAACAAAGTTGTTTTGATAAACATTAAATGTGGCTTCTTCCTCCCTGTTTCTGGGCCAAGGGGTGGTGAGAGGCAGCAAATACAAAAAAATACATACTTGTTTGTTTAACCTGAAGGGATGTCTGTGTGTGCATGTCTAACAATGAGGTGCAACAAAAAGTTTACTGGGGCAATAAAAAACCAAGACGGTGACCTGAGTAGCACCTCCCAGCCACCAGAAACTGTTGACAAACAAAAGGTAAATCAATAGGACAATTTCAGACTTGGGGAAAACTCGATGGAGAACACAAAACAGAGTACTGTAATAAGAAGGAGAGGAGGACTCTAAGATGGAGTCGCCAAGGAATGGCTTTCTGAGAAAAGATTGAGAAGGAATCGATTGTTGAATTTCTGCTGATGACATGACAGTCTTGGTGGTAAAAGCCTGGCCCTGGAACAGAGCCAGATGAGGCAGAGGCAGCTCCAATTCTCCCCCTTCATGAAGGAGCGTGAAGACTTCCTTTTGCAGACAACCGCCTGCTTGCCCAATAGAAAAATCAGAATAAACCAAGGTTCCCAGATGGCTGACTGTGCTCTGGGAAAGGACTACTGGTGGCATGAACTAGAAGGAATCAGGAGAGGGCCACACTGCTGGGGACAAGGCAAGAGGCTCAGTGCCAAGGGGCAGACAGAACCAGGGAGGGAAAAGGTCACAGAAAGAGAGCAGAGTCAGAGAGATGCTAATGGAGAGACTGCACCATGCTGCACTGGGCTAGAGTGGGAGAGAGGGAACCGATAAGATCATAGCCACGGGGCAGAGACATGACTCAGGCTGTGGACATTCCCTGTCTTGAGCAGGAAAGGGATGGGAGAAGTTGCAGCTGGAAGGCTTTGGGTGTCTGTCCCACATGTAAGTATCATCTGTCCTATGTGTGTACACTGGAACAAAAGACGAGAATTGCTCCTGTAAAGAGTTTAGTTGCCTGGTTACAATTTACAACCATTTACAACGTGCAGTTTTGAAAAGTGTTTTCACATGTTACCTCATTTATTCCTCCAAACAATCCTGCTCTATTCACTGAGGGCTGCAACCCACAATGAGGCCCAGAGAAGTTAAGTGGCTTCCCAAGACCTCCCAGCTGATCCGACAGAGCCCACGTGGGAATCCAGGCTCCCCAAACGCTTGGCTGACATTCCTGAGCTCTCCCTTCGGAAGGTTCAGGAAGGAACCAGGCCAAAAGGCATTCAGGGTGGTCAGCTGGCTCCCCTTCTGCCTCTGGTCACTATCTTCACCACTGAGCCTTAGAGTTTCACTGAGCACCAGGTGTCCACAACAGGACTGTGAACTTGAACAACCCCAAGACAGCTACCGGATCCACTCTTCCTCTGTTACACTGACTCTCTGACCTTCGCGTGCACCAACATCTCAGGAAGGGCTGGTTAAAACACAAACTGCTGGACTCCAACCCCAGAGTTTCTGATTCAGCAGGTCTGGGGTAGGAGGTCAAGGATGTGTGTTTCCAACAAGTTCCCAGGTGATGCTGATGCTGCTGGCCCAGGATCTATGATATAATAGGGTGTCTTCCCCTCCTGGAGGGAAGAGTGGTTATGGGACTCTGCAATCCTATGCGAAGAATTCTTCTTCAGATGGAGGAGTAGAGGGCTAGAAGAATTTTTTTTTTAAGATTTTTATTGGGGAATTGGGGGGATGGGAACAGTGCTGGGGAATTGGGGGAAGGGGAACAGACAAGTTGCTGTTGTTTTTGGTCTTCAGTCTAGTTGTGGAGGACGTTGCTTGACTGGCCCAAGTTGGCACCATCATTGCGCTCTTCCCGGGTGAGGCAGATCAGTCGCCGGCTTCTGGACGGCCGCTCACTGCGGCTGCTGGCCGCTCACACTGGCTGCTGGCTACACACGGTAGCCCATGGCAGCCCACTGCAGCAGGGTTCTGCAGCCTACACCGTCGCCAGTGACTCATGGCAGCCCAGCTCCAGGTTGAGCTGTTGTTCAGCATCTTAGCTGTGGAGGGCAGTGTCACTGGCCCTCATATGTGGGATCCGAACCGGGGCCCTCTGGCGTCCCAAGCCAATTCTTAACCATCGCGCCACTAGGCCGGCCCTAGAAGAACTTAACAGAGACCTAAAGAGCTGGTTTTTCCTGAAGCATGGGACAGAAAACCCAGTAAATAAAAGCAGCAGCAAGGTAAGATCCAAAAAAAGCCTGTAGGAGCCGGTGTGATATGAAGTACAGGACAGCACGCTGTGGTCTAGCCTCAGGTTTCACTTCAGCTACCAAATAGCAGCATCTCAACATTTACCATGTGTATATACCATCTGCATTATGATTTATTTATGGATTTTAATCAGCTTATTTTCCTCACATATAATTTAGTCTTTTCCTAAACGAAAATAAAATAATAGTCACAGCCAGTGCTTAAAAGTGCTTGCTATGTGCCAGGCATACACATATATACATACATACACTTACACACATATGTTCACATGTACACACACACAAACACACTTGCGCATGCGTGCATCTACATATTCATTTCAAGCCTCACAGCAACCCCATTTTTCAAATGATCACGCTGAGGCCTGGAGAGGATGAGTACCCCACCCAGGTCCCACAAGTAGATGAGCCAGGATTCTAACCCACACGGCTAGCTCCTGAGTCCGTGCTCTTAACCCCTGAAATGCGGGGGTTAATGGGTTAAATGAGGGGGTAAGTAGGTAACTTGTCAGAGAACACATAACTAGCAATGGGATGGGAACGGAATTTGAGAATGACTCTAAAACCTGAGTCCTGCGCTCCCCGATACAGGTTACGGATGGCGATCGTGATGAAGTGGGTGCTGAGTTGGGATGGAATTGTGGACAGGAGCTTGGAGCTTCACCGAAGGAAATCCCGGAGACAGCTCCCTCCTCGGAGTTGGGCTTGAGATGCCATCTTGCCTTCTCCGTACCTCTCACCCGTTAGTTTAAATAAACCAAAAGCTAACTTTCACTGGTCCGTATCATGAAAACACTGTTTTGGGTTTTGTTTTTCAAACATAAAATTACATTAAATAGGCTTTTTCAAAGTGTTTACTTCATACTATCCCACACCCTGCCTCCCCGATTATCCCCACCGCTCTCTGTTCTTCAGAGATATTAAAGGGGGTGGTCAGCCAGGCCTGGGAAACAAACACTGGCCTATATAAAAGTTCCTTAAGACTCTGCAGGCCAGGGGAGAGTCTGTCTTCAGTATGATTCCCCAGTGACCCCAGGAAAGCATCGGACAGGGATGGGGGTGTTTCACGGGAGTGTGGCGCTTCTCATAATGTATCAGCCTGGAGGTCTGTAATAGGGAAAAGGAGGGGAGAGAGCTCAGCTGGCAGAAAGCAGGAAGAACTCCGCTTTGGTCCTCCCACGCCAGAAACTCTCCTCCCTTTTCCTGCTTATCCAGGCTTAACACTTGGAGAGGAGCAGAACAGGAAAATCCTTAGGTGACCAAGGACAGGAAGAAGGTAACAGCAAGGGTCTCAGGTCACGGGAACCACTGGTGGCTTGACTTCTGCTCCAGAATCGAGGTTCCTCAGTGCCAGCCACAGCCTGTGGTCTCTTCTGTGTGGGCAAAGGTGGCAAGACAAGACTCAAGGAGAAAAGCACTCCTCTTCCTTCTCGATATTTCCTTGCTGGTTTGTGTTGTTCAATCGAATCCAAAATGTTATCAACATCTATAGAAAACAAGAGAAGTGAAATGAAGCAAGTCAAGTTAGCCAAGAGACAAAGAACAGTCTCTTCCTTTATGGTCCTACTAACCCAGAAAGTGGGTCTGTGTGTGTGTGGGGGGGGACAATAATAAAGCCTGGACAGAGAATAGAGGGATAAATGACAGATGCCGGGTCTTCACAGGAGTTCCTGAATCCTTGGGTTCCCCTAACGCCTGGGGCAGAATGAAGCTCTGATAGTCAGTGCAGCAAGACACTCTTGCACTCCAATAGGTAACCAGAGGGGTCTTCAACAACCACAAATCAGATCGTTTCACTTCTCTGCCGAAAACCCTTCAAATGTTTCCCATTACTTGAGAATCAAGTCCAATCCTTGCCTTGGACGACAGAGCCCTACACGAGCTTTCCCCTCCCCCCACAGTCATGTCTCTGACCTCATGATTCTCCATCACCCTGCCTCATGCTCACTTTGCCCCAGCCACACTGGCCTCCTTTCAGTTTCTCCATCACACAAGGCTTCGTGTGGTCCTAGGGTCTCCGCACCAAGGGTCTGGTCTGCCCAGAGTACTCCCTGCCCAGCTCTCTACATACATAGAGTGCCCCTTCAGGCCTCTGCTCAAATGTCACCCCTTCAGGGAGCACTTCCCTGCCACTCAGGTAAAGCACCCCACCTCCCATCCCAGGTTACTCCATTATATCGTCTTATTTACTTCTGTCATGGAATGTGCCTCGACAATAAATTATCCTCTATATTCATGTAGATACTGGTCTATTCTCCCTGCCCCCACTGGGATGTAAATTCCAACGAACACAAGAACCATGTCTGTCTTGCTTGATGCTATATCCCCATTCATTCACAGAGAGATGAAACACCTGATCTGATTGTCACCTTGCCCTCAGCTGCCTAGTCCAAGAGACTTTTAGGTGCGTCTGAGGAGGCTAGGGCTGTCCTGGGCCCACAAAGCTCAGAGAAAGGACACTGGGAGGGAGAGAGGAGGTGGCACAGACCAGCACTAGCACACTGGGAAAGACAGGATGTCTGGGAGCAAGAGCTGAGCCTGACTCCCTAATAGCAATGGGCTTTGTGGTGCCACCTAGACTCAGGACGTTTTTCTGGGCTGGCTGGAGCCCCTGAACTTGAAAGCCAGTAGCCCTAATTTCTATGAAATGTACTCCGCTGGCCGAGGAATGACGTGTGATGCAAAACTTGAAAGATTAACCTGCTTTGACTGGTTCATGCTGGGAAGGGAACAGGAACTTGATGAAATTGCCGTAGTCTGGGGTGGGGGTGGAGAGGAAGGGGGGTGAAGAAAGAATAGAAGGAGAGGGTAAGAAACAGCTGAAGGGTAAATAGAAATGATCGGAAAGGATCCTCCAAAGCACTGGTTGCATGGATTACGGATGTAAAGAGAAGCCTCAAGAGAACAGTCAGAGCTTGGATGCTGAGAGAGAGAATTAGATTAGCAGGGGCAGAGATCTGGGGAGAAGCAAAGAGTGCCCACTGCCTCCAAAGACCTCACCGAGTGCTCTTCTCTCTGAGGAGTGACTCTGTGGATGGGGATGCTCTGTGGCACTAGAGCGAACAGCTGTCGAGGTGCTTGTAGGTTCCCCTCCCAGAAACCTAGAGACTTTCCCTGGGTGCACTGTGGGAAGCACTCTGACCGCTATTTGTATCTGGGGAGGAGGGGTATTAGGGCGCACACCAGAGGGCACTGGGACTTGTAGAGGACTAAGTGGAGGGTGTCACTCTTGGGAACAGCGTGATGGGTGGCAGCAGTGAAGAAAAGCAGATAGGGTCTGAACGTGAATGTAGGCAGACGCTTTCACCAGTGCCAGGACAGACAGGAGCCCCAGGTGGACCGGTCCATCCATAGCCAGGCCAGGAGCATCTTTCCACTCATCTGGTCCTCTAACCCTGCAGTTCTCAAAAGGTGTGTTGAGACACATTGGTGTGTGGCAACCAGGGGCAAGAAATACAAATCAGTGAGTGGTTCCTGGTAATATGGAAAGGACCAGCATTTGTGAGTTTAAGTAAACAAAGAAATGAGCAGATTCAAGGTAAGCTGTTACAATGTCACTGTCAGTTACAGTATTCCATTACATTTTCTAGAGGGCGCAAGAAGGGGAAACATTGCAGTGCAGACTGGAACTTGCACAGGACATGAGAATAGCAGGTCCTGACATAGAACTCCCTCCTTTTGTGCTTTGGGAAGTCGCCCTTTCCCATTCTCACTTTCTGTGGCTCAGGCCGGGCTGACCCCAGCCCTGCGTCTGGCCACACCACTCTAACTGGCAGGGCCTAGCGAGTTTTCCTGGGACCTCAGGACAGGAAACACTCTCTCTGCTCAGGTTGTCATCCTAAGCTGCCAAAGGCCACCGCATGGCATAATCTTACTCAGAAAAGAGCCATCGAATTCTTCTTTTCTCTCAAATCAAGTTCACCCTTCTCAAGAGGCCCCTGGGAGAATAAGGCAGAATTTGGCCCTGGTACAACTCACAGACGGTCATGTTTGTGATCGCCTCATCTTTATGTGGCAGGAGGGCACTTCTGAAACTTCAAAATCTTTGTAAGAACACTTCTTATCCAGGAAGAGTAGGTGCGGAAAGTCTGAAGAGTCTAGGAAAGGAATTGGGGCAAGTAAGGAGTCAGCCCTTCCCATAGACACAGAATGAAAAATCTGACAAGTAGAATCTTTACCCCATCAAGCAACTTCACTAATCATTTGATTAGGAAGTGAGAAAGGAGGCACTAACAGATGTTTCAAAGAAGCATCTACAGTTCTCTTTGTCTATGACAAGCATGGCATGTCCTCATCCATGTCCTTAGTCCAATGCTGCCAGACCTGCCACTTGCACCCTTTCAAGGCAGCTAGGGCCATGGCCATGGCCCATTTCAAATGCCTCTGCTCAAAGCCTAGTCTTGCCTCTGCTTGCACACTAGCATTCTCTGGAGCCCGCAAGTGTTGGCTGGACCATCACTGAGGGACAGCAGCATGGCTTTCCTGGATAACCAGTCCACTCCCTCCATGCACCATGTGGGGTGGCCAGGCGCCCGGCTCCTAGCCCACAATGCTGTGGTTGGGTTCTTACACCAGGAAAACAAAGGGCACTTGTGTCAAAGAAAATACAAATAAAAGTCATCTAAATTTTTCCCAGTGACGGTTGACTGGGGTGCTAACAGATTGCTCACATCTAATTCTGTGTCCCTAAGACAAAACTGACCGCTGTTATCAGAACTTAGTTTGAATTATATTCACCCAATGCCCAGGAGGACTCCAGCAGTGTGGCTGGTGAAATGGACTATTCTTTCCCATCTGCAAAGGTTTCCCTGAGAAGGCCAGATCGGATAATGTAAGCTGAGACAGGCTCTTCCTTGGGTGTACACTAGGCCTTTGGGGTGCAATGTAAAGGCCGAAGAATTGGGGGAGAATGGGTTCATCTGCAAAAGTCACAAAAGTGCAGTTTGGAAGAGACTGCCAACTTCTCCACTTAGAAAAAAAGTATGATTTTTAACAGCACATTGCACCCGGGGAAAAGACTGTTTCCCAGCCTTCTTTGAAAGCTAGGCGTGGTTATTTGACTAAGTTCTTCCCAGTGAGTTATTACAGAAGTGTTGTGTGAACTTCTAAGAAGTCTATTAAACTGAGAAGGGGTGAAAGATTCTCTTTCCCGTTCTCTATTCCGCTGCCAGGAATACAAATGTGATGGCTGGAGCTTCAGCTTCTATATTAGACTAAAAGAACAAAGGCCACCCTAGGATTGGTAGAGAGCCAGAGGAGGACAAGTCTTGAAGTCTTCCTGGGGCTGCCAAAGACAATCCTGGGCTACATATCTCCAGGCTGCTTTTGCATGACAGAGAAACAAAATTAAATCTGATTTACACTGCTATTACTTGGGGTTGTTCTACTATGTGCGGTGGAATCCCGTGCTGACTGATTGGAGTTTCAGCACTCGTATATCAACTTTATAGCAAACTGAAATTTCTATCTTCCATTTCTGATGACGTTTTAAATAGAAGGTTTTAAAAATGGAATTAGGATAATTTAAGAGCCACAGGAGAACAACAATATCACAAAAACAACCACTAATTTGGCCTTATTCTTCTTCCCTTTTGTTTCTCTCCATCCATCATTTGTTTCCCTCCAGCATGTATAACGATTAACATCCGTCTCTAAGTGGTAAAAGTTGGAATAGTGGTTACCTTGGGGTAGGAGGTTTGCTAACTGACAGGGGCACAAACCCTCTGGGGCACGAAAAATGGTTTACATCTTGACTTACACGGTGGTTACACAAATATACATGTATGTTAACAGTCATCAGCTGTACCCCTAAAACAGTACACTTTATTGTATGTATGTTACACTTCAATAAAAATAATTTATAAAAATTGTCTCTAAAACCCAACCCCTTTTAGGGCCATCACAGATATTTTAGTCTTAGAAGTCATTTTCCTCCCCATATTTTATTCGCTATTTAATTTTCCTCCCCATATGTTATTTGCTATTGAAGAATTGTATTATTTTGGTATGCTCCCCTTCTTCCTTACCCAATTTTGTCAGATTGGGAAAGTACCCAGTTAGTAATCATTTCCCCAGATGCCCTTGCTGCCAGGAGTTGTCATGAGATGTAGTGCTAGCCACTGAAAAAGAAGCAGAAGTTTGCTGGGTGAGGCTTCTAGAAAAGCTATAGTTTTCTTGATTTAAAAGAAAAAACAAAAAAGGATCAATTTGGGTGATGATGATGTGTCCATGTAGGTTCATCAAGTATAACAAATGTATCACTCTGGTGGGGGTGTTGATAGTGGGGGAGTCTATGCATGTGTTGGGTATATGAGAAATGTCTGTGGCTTCTTCTCAATTTTTTCTGTGAACCTAAAACTGATCTACAAAATAAAGCCTATGGGAAAAACTTTTTTTAAAGAATAGATCTGGCCTCATGTGTCCTTTGCCCTCTATCCTCTCCACCTCCTGTTTTTCTGCTCAGAACGTAAATGCTTCTTAAGATCATGAAACAAAAATCCAAAATGTAGGGACGGTGGAGCACAAAAGTTAAAAGGCGCCTGGGTTGTAGAGGACTGCTCCTGAGCTGCTATACCAGCCTTCAACTCCCTATTTCCTTCACGTGACCTGCGAAAAACAATGTGTTTAAGCCTCTGTGATTTGAGTTTCCAGGCCCATTTGGCAATCCTCAACTGAGATATAAAGGCTTTTGTTTCATACGTGGCAAAGACTTCTTGAGACACAAGGAGACTCAAAGGTGCTAATTCACTGTAGCTTCATATCATGGCATATCAAGGGCCCAAGGCATAAAAAGGGGTACCCCTAAGACATCTCCCAAATGGAGCCTCCATCTGCATGCTCCTGTCGCCCCTGTGGCCTGAGCCCATGAAAGCGACCAGCTCACTATGGGGGCTGAACTTTTTTGGCAATGGAAAGAGCTAGGGGAGGATGACTCAACGTGCAAAGGACCTTGGTTCATATAAACTTTTCTGAGAGCTGATAGTAAAGTATTACATCAACTGCACCGCTATTTCCCAATCTATTTTTAACCAATTCCGGATTTTGATAAACACAAACTGTACTTTCTTTCATTTGTATTAAGCAAAAGAGGGCTTTCCCCTATCTTAGAAAATTCCCAAGTATTTTCAAATCACGTGAACTACCTTGCCGCCGCTCCACCACCACCACCACCACCTGGGAGTTTCTGATAATCCCCCACACCTCTTCTTGAGGCTCTACAGTCTAATTTAAGTTTACAAATAGTCTGCAAAACAGACAGGAACCCCGGTAACTCCAGTGATTGCACAACTAGTGGGGAAAGTCGCATATGTGACAGAAGCAGGTAAAGGCAGGAAAGCAGAGGGAAGACTAGGCTGGGAAAAGGAACGCAGAGCATACAGTTTTGCCCCAGTTTGGCTTACCTCTTGCACCTGACTGCAAGCACATCCAGCCTTACTTATTAAGGGAGTCTGTACCACTTCCACTTCCAGAGAGTCCCCGTCTGTCCTCCTTTGCTCAAGGTCAACACTGAAAGGCAGTGCAAGGCAAGCAGCGACCTCCTGCCCTTTTCCAAGGTGGCCTGAGCCCATGAAAGCTACCCGGTGGTCTGGCTTGGAAGCTGTGTGTGTGGCTGAGGGGACTACAGGATGGGGTTTTCTGTGTTCTTTTTTTCAGCCTTGTTCCTGGTCTAAAGGTCAGCTCTGCATGGACAGCAGATGGAGAAGGGGACCAGGGAAGAAGGAAAAGATCAGACAACCTCTTCAAGGTTCCTGTAATAAAGGGAGCGTCTTCTCCCAAGTTCTTATTCCTTTTTCACAATCAAATACAGATTCTTATAAGCATTTATGCTCATAAATGCTAAATGACACAGTCAATTTAGTAGCGAGAAACAGTAAATGATACCTTCCCTCTATTCCTTGTGTATCCAAAATGTTTAGAGACAAGGAGGGCGGGAGGGACCGATGAAAGATCATAACACCTGGTATCTGGGGTTAGAGCAGGAACTAGAACATGTGAAAGGCTGAGAGCTGCCTGGATCCTGGGAAACTGGGGTTGAAGTTCATTCCTTCCTTCTTGGTTTCAGGGAGAGAGCAAAGGCCACTGCCAAGAAGCCTGGTTACCATGCAGACACTCCCTGTGGGAAACAGGTGACATGACACCCTGGCCTGTGCCCTTGTGACCTCCTGTGTGGCATCTACAGGATTTCTGGGGGCTGCTAGGGAAGGTGGGTCTAACCCACACCATCCCGGTACAGTGGGGAGTGTGTAGTGCAGTGATAAATACCATGACTCCAGAGCCAGGCTGCCTGGGTTCCAAGTTCAGAGTTCAGCTCTTCCATGTACCAGCTGTGTGACTTCAGGCAAATCACTTCACCCCATCTACACCTCACTTTTCACATCTGTCAGATGGGATGAGTGTGCCAACCTCACCGGATATTTTAAGGATTAAACGAGTTCATCTTTGTAAAGCTCTTTAGCACAGTGCCTGTTCCATAGATTCCAAAATGGGCAGTAAATGTTGGCTGTTGAACTGGTTTCCTATGTCTTCTCTAACAAATTGCCACAACTTAGTAGCTTCACACAACAGAAGCTTATTCTGTCACAGTTCAGGAGACCCGAAGTCCAAAACTAGTATCACTGGGCAAAAATTAAGGTGGGGGCCGGACCGTGCTACTTGGCAGAGATTGTAGAGGAAAACCCCTTCCTGGCCTCTTCCAGCTTCTGGTGGCTGCCAGCATTCCATGGCTTGCGGCCACATCACTCCGATCTCTGCCTCTGAGATCCCATGTCCTTCTCTTCTGTCTGAAAGCTCCCTCTGCCTCCTTTCTATAAACCCATTTGTGACTTCATTTAGGCCCCATCCAGATAATCCAGGATAATCTATTCACCGTACAATGTTTACTCACATCTGTAAAGTCCTTATTTGCCATGTAAAGTAACATTCGCAGGTTCCAGGGGTTAGGGCGTGGATATCTTTTGAGGGGACCACTATGCAGCCACCACAACTGGTATTATTGGCCAGGAGTGGCATCTGAGTAAGCTGGTGGACAGAGAGTGGAGGAAGGAGATGTCTCTGAGCAGGGAGGGTGTGGTATGGTTACCAGCAGTGGGTGGCAAACACCTACAGGGTCCACTACAGAGGCCAACAGAGACAGGGCCTGAAGAGGACTCCCGAGACACTCGTGCTGAGCTGCTCTTTCTTATATTTCTTCTCCTGTAGTGCACCAGCACTGGGGATGGGGAGGTAAAGGCTACAGAATTATGGGATACCACTATTGGAATGACAGGGGAAAGGCTGGATAAGTGGCAACTAAAAGAGGAGATGCAAGCGGGGAGGACCATAAACTGTCACTTCACACCTTCATCAGGTCACTGCAAGGGATCCAAAAGGGTAACACACAAACGGAAGCAGGGTGACCTGGACTGGCACAGGAGAGCAGGGAGATCTCAGTCTATTTGGATGTACTGGTGTAGATTCATCTGCCCTCTTATTCCCTGGGAGAGTTCTGTTTCTCTCTGGCATCCTGCAGTTCTTCATTTATTGTTATTTATGTAAAGTTATGTATCCCCAATCACAACTACCCCCACTGCCTCTCTACCCCCACTGCCATATTCTCCTGAATTCATCAGACCTCCACTGGATGTACTTCTAGTAAATCTCTCTGCTTCCAACTTACTCCCTCTGGAGACCATTCTTCACACAGTAGCCAGCACACTCTTCTCAAATCAAAAATCTCATTATGTCACTCTCCTCTTATGGCCCTTAAGTGTCTTCCCGCTGCTTGCAAATGGAATTCCATCTCTTTACTGTAATCAATAAGGCCCTGCCATAGTCTCGTCTCCTACTGTAAAGCATCCTGGCTCACCATGCTCTAATCACACTGGCCTTTCTCTACCCCTAACACAAAAGTGCTTTCTGCCTTGAACTTACCAGTTCCTCCGTCTAGACCGCTCCTCTGCCGGAACTCCACACAGCTCCTTCTCAAAATTCAGCTCAACCTCTCAGATGTCAGCTCAACAGTAACCTCAGAGATGACTTCTTTGATCCCTCTGATGAAAGAAAGCCCTGCCACTCCCTGACCACTCTCCCTAACATCACCCTGCTTCATCTCCTCCATAATGTTTATGTAATCACTCCTGTATTCATATTTACTTGTTATTGTCTATCTCCTTCCATTAGAATGTAACCATCCTCTATGAATGCGAGAACACAGCTTTTTTTTTTTTTAACCCTGATATCCCCAGTATTTGGCACAGATGCCACCACATCCTAGGAAGTATATTTATGTTTGTTGAATAAATGAATGAAATGACAGCTCTTTTTTATCATTAGTGCTGCTACTGGTGAAATCCTGCAGTCCCCTTTTATATCTACACCTTCCTCATATTTGCTAAGCAGTATCTATAGAATAAAGGTATATTAGCCTGAATTATCATTACTCACCCTGAGGAAAGATTGCTGTGGCTTCCAGCAAAAGTACTGGGAGTGCCTTAATCTACAAGAAAGCTCTCAAGCGATCACTGGCTGGGATGTCTTATGATAGTCCTGGAATAAGATAAAATAAGGCATCTGAAGACAAATATGTCTGAGCTTTTGAAAACTGACTTCTCTCCATTCCAACTCTTCCACTTATCCATCCACACATCAAACAGGAAATAATTATCGAGTGTCTGATATATGCCAGGCTCTCTGCCAGGCCCTGAGGATACAATGGTGAGCAAAATAGCTATGTTCCCTGCCCTCACGGATACTCGTGTCAAGGAGATGGACATTAAGCAAATCCTCACACCAATAAATGTACTGTAATAAACTGAGCTATGTGCTATGAAGGGAATAGTCAAAGATACTATGAAAGCAACAAATAATAAGAAAACAAATTTTTAAAAATACAATTAAATCTGCAATAGCACCAAAAATACTTAGGAATCAATTTAAGAAAAGATGGAGAAAACTCTATGCTGAACACTGGAAAGCAATGCTGAAAGAAATTAAACTCCTAAATAAATGGAGAGATATATTATGTTTGTAGATTGGAAGGCTCAAAATTGTTCCAGTATTGACGATCCCAGGTTGATCTATGGATTCAACACAATCACAATCAAAATTCCAGCAGGCTTTTTTGTAGAAATTGATTTATATGAAAATGCAAATGACCTAGAAAAGCCAAAAAAAATTTTGAAAAGAAGAACAAG
>NW_017731959.1:518776-519976 GCF_001890085.2 Hipposideros armiger
AACGTCCTCCACAACTAGACTGAAGAACAAAACGACAGCAACTTGTCTGTTCCCCTTCCCCCAATTCCCCAGTGCTGTTTCCATCCCCCAATAAAAAATTTAAAAAAAGATTTCTCAGGACATAAAAACACAACCCATAAGAGAAAAACTAGATAAATTAAACTTTATCAAAATTCAAAATTTTTGTTCTTCAAGAATAATTAAGTAAATGAAAAGACAGGTCATAGAGCAAGAGAAAATGATTGTAATACATATATCTAACAGATGACTAGTACCCAGAACATAATAAAGAGCTCTCAAAACTCAATAATATGAAGATAATCCAAATTTTAAAACATAGGCAAAAGGCTTGAACAGACACTGCACAAAAGAAGATACACAAAAGACCAATAAGTACTGGAAAAGATGCTCAACATCAATAGTTATCAGGGAGATGCCAATTCAAACCACAATGAGATGCCATGACACGCTAATTAGAATGCCTAAAACTTAAGACTAACAAGTAACAAATGTTGGTGATGATGTGGAGCCGTGGGAATGCTCACAATTGCCGGTGGGGATAAAAATGAATGGTATAGCCCCCTGGGAAAACTGATAGTTTCTTAAAAAGTTAAACAAAAAGTTTACCACACAACCTAGTCAATATACTCCTGGGTATTTGCCCAACAGAACAGAAAACACGCATTCACACAAAGACTTAAACAACAATGTACATAGCAGCTTTATTGACACAAGCCAAAAACTGAAGGGAAAAAAAATGTCTATCAACAGGTGAATGGATTAATAAAACATAAAATATCGATAAAGCAGAATACTATTCAGTAACAGAAAAGATGCTGTGAGAACATATAATAAGAGAATCCAGCTGAATATAGGAGGTCAAGGAGGGTTTTCTAAAGGAAGAATATCTGATATCTGGGTATCTGAAAGAAGACTGGGGATTAACTGAGCAGGTTAATAAGAAATAAAGAGCATTCCAGGCAGAGGCTTGCTCAAGAACCCCTGGCAGAAGGAAAGGTGGCACATTCACAGATGGTCTTATTTAGAGAGCAAGGAGAGACAAGAGTGACATGAGTTATGGTTGGTAGTTGGCAAGGGCCATGTCATGCAGGCCTTACAGGATTTTGATATTTATCTTAAAAGCAATAAGAAACCTCTGAAAGGTTTTAAACAAAAGGGTGGTATAACTGGCTTGACATT
>NW_017731959.1:520721-530585 GCF_001890085.2 Hipposideros armiger
AAACTATGTTGAATGCTAATAAAATAATAAGAAAATGTCCACTAACTTTAGTAACATAGAGGTCACTGCTAACCTTAGGAAGAACAGAGCCTATGGAAAAATAGGGATATAGCCAAGATTAGAGTGGACCGAGGGGTGACTGACAAATAAGGAAGTGGAGAAAGTGATTAGACACAACTTTAGATAATGGGTCCAACTTCCGAGTATAACAAACTGGGTTATAATGATGATGAAAGAAAACTGAACTTGGAAAAGATTGTGAAAGACACTGCTTCTGTGACAGCTCAGCCCTTGAATTCATCCTGAGAGGTTGCATTTCCTTTTCCCGTTACATAGGTCAGTACCGTGAATCATGAGTCCAAAAGTTTCCTTTATCATGTCACCTTCATAACAACCATGAACATGGAGAAGGGAGTTCACTGGGGGACCTTAAACATAAGTTACACACTACCATGATATGAGAAAGGCATGAGGTCGGGGAAGAGCAGGCAGGAATAAAGAAGTGGTCCTACTCCTCAACATCTGTTTCCCTAGCGGTTAAGTTCAGATCCTGATGAATATTCATAGAAAATCATAGCAGCAAAATGACACGAGTACATTTGGTAGCAAGCAACACAGAATGGTCTCTTCCTTAGTTCCCCTATTTATCTGGGAAGTGCATGTGTGCACTGAGGGAAGAAAATAAATAAAAAGATAGCACTCCTTGGTTCTGGAGGAGAGTGGAGTTAAAGAGAAACAAAAGCTAAATATTAAGATACCTGGACCCTGGGGTTCTAGGCAATGGATGGGTGGATGAATGGATGAATGAATGAATGGGCAAGCAACAGGAAATTAGTACGTTCTTAAGAAAGAACGGAGATTCTGTGAACAGGGATAACCACAGATGACAAAACAGAGTAAAACGTGTTTCGACTCTGTTTCCTTAGGTTTGTGTTTTAACAGGACTGTGAGGAGCTTCTAACCTGGAGCTATATAGGTTAAAATAGTGAGAAAAGGACAGGGTGGCTCAGAGGTTGGGCCTAGCTCACAGGGAGAAGCAATATACAGATATTTTACCTAGTGGCTCACTCTCTCTGAAGCTGTCCAACAGGCTTTTGAGGAGGGACCATTTCCACTTATGGGCATCTACGAAGTGCTAAGCACTGGCCCGTATGCTTCACATATGCTATCTCACTGACTCCTCGCAGAAATCCTGGATTGTAGGCATTCCCATCCTCACCTGACTGGAAAGGAAACTAAAGTTCAGAAAATTGGTCTGTTCCAAAGTCACAATGAAGGGACTTGGATTTGAGCCCACATGTGCTAGACTCTAAATCTACGCTACTTCTACCAGAACAAGACCAAGGCTAGGAGAAACCAACCTGTTTCAAATGAGAGGGTGAAAGAAACGTACTGGGGGCAGAGGGCAGGAGGCCATACAGAAAGGGAAAAATTGAAGTATAAAAGGAAGTAGGAACCCTCTTTTCGGAGAATGAGTAGAATTACAGAAGAAATAGCCTAGAAAAGAGAAGAGAATCTGACTTGGGAAATGGGAAAAATGCCTGGGCTTGAAAAGAAGTTCAGGAACTAGGGACAGAAAATCGGGGTCTGGAAGACAAGATCTCTAGGATGAGAAGAAAGATGCCAGCGCCTTTTCCTTTGGGTTGGAGAGGAGACAGTGCTCAATTACTGACCTTCCTCTCTCTGGTCACATGACTTGTGCTGGTATAAAAGCTTTCTACCAGCCAGGTTCCTTACAATATTTTCCTGTGTGAAATGGGCGGTAGCAGTGGCTGAAGCTCTGTTCCTCTTTCCCAGAAGCTTTCAGCCTTTCCTTCAGGACTAATCCCAAGAAGCCATCTATCC
Organism: Hipposideros armiger; assembly: GCF_001890085.2. NCBI lineage: Eukaryota > Metazoa > Chordata > Mammalia > Chiroptera > Hipposideridae > Hipposideros > Hipposideros armiger. The sequence goes on from NW_017731959.1 coordinate 522,567, forward strand.
GGAACAAAGACAACAAGGCAAGGCAGCTAGCTTAGTGCTTGCGCTCTGGGAAGTGATGCCAGGATCATCAGAATTGGAGGGGAAGGTGTTGGGGGAGCGGGGGGTCGCGGGGGCTGGAGGAAGTCTGTCAGAAACTGATTGTAAGGATCATACCTGGAAACAGGAGTCAGCGTGGAAGGCAAGGAAACACAGACCAGGACATAAAGCCTGGAAAGACGATGGAGGGGCCAGACTGTATGGGTGGTGAGGCTTACAAACTAAGTGTAAACAGTTACCCCGTTAAGAACCAGGCTCAGGAGCCAGTGACTGCCTGTGGGCTTTGCTGAATATTCTCTAAAGCCTTTTGGGGGAACCAGCCCCTAAGGATAGTGCTGGCTCACTCTTCCTCCCCACTTGCCCCACTTGCACACTTCACTGGCTTCCCCTTTTTAACACAGTCCCAGAGTCCGGTATTGGACAGGGGAGGAAAAGGTAAAGGAGAATCTGTGTTCTGCAAAAGGAGAGGAAATGAGGTAGGGAGATGGGTTGGAGGGTCTGGGCACCTGCTTTCTGGACGTGTGGTGGGGTCCTGGAGAGAGGCGGGGGCCTCCTTTTCACAGCATGTCCTCAGTGTGCGGAGGCTTGCTTTTTCTCTCTGCAGGTCTCTGACTGAGGAAGGGACTTCAGGAAAGACAGAAACTGCTAACAGTTAACTTCCTTTATCTGTGAGGAGAAAAGGAGAAAGGCCGGGGAAGCTGGAGGGGGAATTCCCTGGGGACACCAAGGGTTGGTCTCCCCCAGAGACACATGATGGCAAACGTAATAACTCCTAGTTAATATCCCGCCCCAGGCAAAGTCAATAATTGCTCTGGGCAGTTCTGGCAGGTGGTGTGAGCAAGCAGTGGTGGCAGCAGAAAGCCCAGGCCTGGGAAGGGGAGAGTGCCGGGGAGAACGTCATCCTGAGCCCGAGGTGGATTCGTAGGCTGTGAGTAGGTCCTCCTGACCCTGCCTTCTCTTAACCCTCTTCCAGAAGAGTCATGACAGACTTGAAGAGCTCCTTGATCCTTACAGCCTACATCGTTATCTTCCTCACTGGTCTCCCTAGCAACCTCCTGGCCCTACGTGCCTTCGTGGGGCGGGTCCGCCAGCCCCACCCTGCACCCGTTCACATCCTTCTGCTCAGCCTGACACTGGCAGACCTCTTGCTACTGCTGCTGCTGCCCTTCAAGATCATTGAGGCTGCATCTAACTTCCGCTGGAATCTGCCTGAGGCAGTCTGTGCCATCACGGGCTTTGGCTTCTACAGCAGCATCTACTGCAGCACATGGCTCCTGGCAGGCATCAGCATCGAGCGCTACCTGGGAGTGGCCTTCCCCGTGCAGTACAAGCTGTCTCGCCGGCCTTTGTATGGAGTGATTGCTGCTATGATCGCCTGGATCATGTCCTTTGGTCACTGCACCATCGTGATCATCGTTCAGTACTTGAACACAACCAAGCCCACAAATTCGAATGAAATCACCTGCTATGAGAATTTCACCCCAGAGCAGCTGGATGTGGTGCTTCCTGTGCGGCTGGAGCTGTGCCTCGTCCTCTTCTTTATCCCCATGGCGGTCACCATCTTCTGCTACTGGCGGTTTGTGTGGATCATGCTCACCCAGCCCCATGTGGGGGCCCAGAGGCGGCGCCGGGCTGTGGGGCTGGCTGTCGTGACACTCCTTAATTTCCTGGTGTGCTTCGGGCCTTATAATGTATCCCACCTGGTGGGGTTTTACACAAAGAAAAGCCCCCCGTGGCGAGCGGAAGCTGTGGTACTCAGTTCCCTCAATGCCAGTCTGGACCCCCTGCTTTTCTATTTCTCTTCTTCGGATGTCCGTAGAGCCTTTGGGAAAGGGCTTCAGATACTGCGGCATCAGGGCTCCTCCCTGCTGGGACGCAGAGGCAGAAAGACAGGGGAGATGACAAACGGGGACAGGGGTGTGAGTCAAGCAGAGGGAGTACCGAGTTCTGACTTCACCACAGACTAGGAATGTTCCTGTACCTTCAGAGGCCCTCGGGGCTACGTATGAGTTGAGCAGCCTGGGAGAGGGAGAACATGAGGGTTCTGTCCCAGAGTTCGGACTCCTCAGACCCCTTCCACTACTGGGACTGTAAACATCTCTCTCAACAGCTTGGTATCCCTTCCTGACTGAATTTGCCTTCCCAAAGGAACACAGCTCTGAGACAAAAGAAGAAATGGCTAGCCACAGAAGCACTAGCAGACTAACCTTTAGAAGTAATGTAGCTGATACAAATTCAAGTCCTTGTGAGGTGGTCTATCGCTTGGGGTGATCAAGTGGAAACAGAGAGTCCTAAAGCAATCTTGCCATAAGCTTTGAAACAACACTTAGACACCACTCTAGCTGTTGATGCTGGCAAGAAGCCAACAGGAAAGAGACTGAAAAGAAATACCACATGAGGTCAAAGAAAACTCAGGAAGATTCTGAGCCAAGGGGGCCAGGAGGAAGGGCTGAGGGCTTAGCTCTCTAATGATCTAGGTTTGCACTGTACTTATCTGACCTGCTGCTTTGTAAGTAAGCTCCAGTCATCTTCACGTATGTATCTTGTCTGCCCCATTAACTGGGAGCTGCCTGAAGTCTAGGTCTTGTCTTCTCCCTCCATGGCACCCCACACAAGTCAGGACACAGTTTGGCACCCATCAGTTAGAGCTCAACACTGTCTGGTACAGGAAAAGACAGCCTGGTCTGACAGATTGAAAATAAAGGTTATAAAACTCTGAAATGAGTGATCACAATTTTTGTAACATTTCTGCAAGTATGGGGAGGGCAAAAATGAGATGAAGAACCAGACTCAGCAGCAAAGGGGGGAAGATGGTGCATCTGACACCACAGAAACATCTTAAGGTAAGGATGTAATGAGAGTGAATTCAGTGAGGGTACTGATGTAATCCTGTTTAGATTGATGAATAGAGACTGGATTTAAAAAGAGCATGTGGGGTGAGCCCTGACTCCAAGTTGTCAGCATAACACAGGGGGCTTGAAACATGCTATTCTCCTGCTTAGAAACCTGCAGACTTTTCTTATCATCAAAAAGTTTTCCTCCCAGGAACTCATAGCATTCCATTGCCTGCTTTGTATCCCCTCTCCCTTCCCAGTTCTACCTGCCCAACTCGTTTCTCCACAATAAGGACCCCTAGGATGCTCTCTCTAGGTAACTGGCCCTCTAGGCCCTAGCCTAGTGGTTTGCAACAGAGACTATACATCAGAATTACATGGCGAGGTAGAAAAATAATAGAGGGGGCCACCTCTAATCTACTGACTCAGAATCTCAGGGCAGGGGCAGCAGGTGAGCTTTGAAAAGCTCCCCAGGTGATTATGATAGGCAGCTCCGGTCAGAAATCACTGGCCTATCTCAGGGGCCCAATTTGTCCCAAGAAATTACTCTTCGGAGAGACCTTTCCTGCCTATAAGTCCCCCTCACCTCAACCACACGCACCCTCATCTTTTGATTGCTTGTTCTTTCCCTTCTTATAAAGCCCCATTCAGTATTTACTTTCTCCAGAAAGACTTCCCTTATTATTTCCACCCAACCGAGAGCTCTTTTCCTGTTTTCCTTCCTCAAAGCAACACTGGACTGGTGTCATAAGAGCCCTGACTTCAGTGTTGGTTCTGCTTACTAGCTGGATGACCTTGAGCAGGTCACACCCTCCAGCCTCCATTTCCAAATCATAACAATGAGGATCATGTATGCCTTGCAGTCATTCTGAGGATGAAACTGCATATATATAAAACTGCTCAGAAATTATAAAGTATTATTTAGCTCTAGGATAGCACTGAAACACAAATATATACCCCTACTTAAGGAAATATAGTAAGAAGAAATTTAAAATGATGAAAATAATATATTAGATAGCCAACTATATAGGATGGTTTGACAGTAATGTGTGGGGGGCGGAAATCTGGGATTTTCAGCTGACTGTAGGCTTACTATGCATCTCTGATGTATTACACCTTCCAAAAAAGCTAATTTGTTTTGAGTGGTTAAAAGAAACAGAGTCTAAACAAGTTGATATCTCACTCCACTGAGGTCTATCCAGTAGCATGTTCAATATTGAGCAAAGCAAAGGGCATTAGCTCAAGGAATCAAAGGACAATAACTCGAGTTAATCGGAAAAATTAACCAAAATGTTTTGGAGATATAAAACCTAATAATAGGGGCAGCCGGATGGCTCAGCTGGTTAGAGCACATGCTCTTAGCAACAAGGTTGCCAGTTCGATTCCCTCATGGGATGGTGGGCTGTGCCCTCCACAACTAGATTGAAGGACAACAACTTGACTTGGAGCTGATGGGTCCTGGAAAAAACACACTGTTACCCAATTAAAAAAAAGAAAGAAAGAAAGAAAAACAACAACAACACGTTAAATGCCAGGCACTGTTCTAGAAAAGGAGCCTGAAACGATGAAGGGAATTTCCAAGGTCAATAAGTGAGAAGGAGTTTGAATCCAGGTCTTCCTGACTCCAGCATGCCTGCTTTTTTCACTGACACACGAGAAGTAAGTAAGAAAATGCTGGCTATGTGTCTGGAACAAGATAAGGTCCATTTTATGGAAGATGCAGTCTATGGAGCTCCATAAGGACAAACAAGGATCATGGGCAAAAGAGGCAGGGGTTTACATCTTAAACAGTCAGGGTTGTTTAAAATGGAACTGACTGCCTCGACAAGGTTATCACTCCCCAGTCTCCAGGAATATTAAAGTAGAAGATAGAAAACATCCATCTTAGAACACGGAGGAAACTCACACATCTGATAAGGGCTGAACCAGTAGCTGACAAACCCCTTCCAACTTGAGATTCCCAGAGTTTTAGGGACATGGCTGTTCTTGATAATCAGGAAAGTGCATGAAAATCTCTGGACCTGGTCTGAGACTTTCAGGGTGGAACTTCAGTTACTCACTAAGAAATATTTCATCTTCATCAAGTCACTTGTTATATAGCCCATTTCTTCACTGGGAAATTAGTAATTCATTTGTTTAACAAATATGTATTGATTACCTACTATAATCAGATAGTTTTCTAGGGGCTGGGGATGCAGAGTGTACAAGAGACAAAGAATCGGTCTTCTTGGGGCTGGCTGAGTGGCTCAGTTGGCTTGGGAACGTGAGCTCTGAGCAGCAGGGCCACCAGTTCGGTTCCCACATGAGCCAGTGACGCTGCGCCCTCCACAGCTAAGATGGTAAACAACAACTCGACCTGGAGCTGGGCTGCCATGAGTGGCTCGCGATGGCACAGGCTGCAGTGGGGCTGCAGTGGGCTGCCGTGAGCTACCGTGAGCTGCCAGCAGCAGGCAAGAGCTGCTGAGAGCTGCCGAGAGCTGCTGTCCAATGGCCAGCGACCAACTACCTCAGCCAGGAAGAGCGCAATGATCATAATACCAACATGGGCCAGTGAAGCAACATCCTCCACAACTTGACTGAAGAACCAAAGGACAACAACTTGTCTGTTCCCCTTCCCCGATTCCCCAATAAAATCTTTAAAAAAAAAAGAAAAAAGAATTTGTCTTCTTGGAGCTTCCGTTCTAGTGGGAAAAAAATAGTTAATAAAAAAGTAAACAAATAAACAATCAAGGTAATTTCAGAATGTGGCAAATGGTTTTTACAAACAGACTAAAATAGGGATATGGGAGAAAGTATAATGGGAAGTTGAGCAGATTTAGAAGATTCTCCTGAGTCAGTAGATGTTCAGCTGAGACCTGAATGATAAAAAGGAGTGGCCATACAAAGGACCATAGGAAGAGCATTCTAGAAGCAGGAACTGCTGTCTTTCCTTCCCACAGTTTCAGAATCAGTAGGTCTGGGATGGGACATAAGAGTGTTTTGGGGGTTTTTTCTTTTTCTTTTTTTACAAAGATGAAGTTTTTATTTTGAACAATTCGCAATTACTGATACTTCATTAGCTGTTTTGAAATGGTGTTTGGTGACGACACAACTACTACATAATAAGTAGTAAAACTTTGTTATAATCCTCTGTGTTTCTGTGGTATTAGCTGTCACTTCTCTTTCACTTCATTTTATTTGGGTCCTCTCGCCCTTTTTTTTTTTTTATGAGTCTGGTTAAAGGTTTATCAATTTTATCTATCTTTTCAAAGCACCAGCTTTTGGTTTCATTGATCTTTTGTATTTTTTTAGATGCTATTTTGTTTATTTCTGCTCTCATCTTTATTATTTCCTTCCTTCTACTCACTTTGTTTGGGCTTTGTTTGTTGTTCTTTTTCTAGTTCCTTTAGGTGTAAGGTTAGATTGTTTATGTGAGATTTTTCTTGTTTCTTGAGGTAGGCCTGTATTGCTATGAATTTCCCTCTTAGAACTGCTTTTGCTGTGTCCCGTAGATTTGGGGACTTTCTATTTTCATTTTCATTTGTCTCAAGGCATCTTTAGGTGTCTTCCTTGATCTCATTAACTCACATGTTCTTTAGTAACATGGTATTTAGCCTCCATGTGTTTGCATTTTTTCAGTTTTGTTTTTTTTCTTGTAATTGATTTCTAGTTTCATACCATTGTGGTCAGAGAATACATTTTATGTGATTTCAATCTTAAATTTATTGAGACTTGTTTTGTGGCTTAACATGTGATCTACCTTGGAAAGTGTTCCATGTGCACTTGAAAAGAATGTATATTCTGCTGTTTTTGTGTGAAATGCTCTAAAAATATTGAGACAGGTTAGCTAGCATGTTGTTATGTAGACAGGGAAGTCCGTGGTAGAATAAAACAAAGGCAGCCATATCTTAGAAATCCAGGTTCTGAAATGACTTATTCGCTCCAGGGCAAAAATGTAATTGCACTCTGGGAGTAAAAGGGTTACTTCACAAATCCCTTTAGGCTGGGCAACAGAGTGAATCTGATAGACAAAATCCATTAGAAGGTGCCAACTCCCTTCCCCAAGCAAGCAAGAGAAAGTATAAAAGTAAGAGCCTTTTGTCTAGCCAGTGGGTATTCCAGTTTCACGTACCCCCTCTCGTAAGAGAGCTGTACTTTCAAATCTTTGCTCCTTTACCTCTCCTTCTGAGTCTGCATTCTCATTCTTCAGGTATGTGAGACCACGATCTCTGGGCACCAGACACCAGGATCCTATATCAATATCAATTAAATTCAACTGGTCTAATGTGTCATTTAAGGCTGCTGTTTCTTGTTGACTTTTCGTCTGGAAGATCTGTCCATTGATGTCAGTGGGGTGTGAAAGTCCCCTATTATGACTGTATTACTATCAATCTCTCCCTTTATGCCCATCAATATTTGCTTTATATATTTAGGTGCTCCTGTGTTAGGTGCATAAATGTTTACAATGGTTATATCCTCTTGTTAGATTGATCCTTTTATCACTATGAAATGTCCTTCTTTGTCTCTTATTATAGTCTTTGTCTTAAAGTCTATTTTATCTGATATAATTATTGCTACCTCAGCTTTGTTGTTGTTGTTGTTGTTGTTTACATTTGCGTGAAATATCTTCTGTGTGTGTCTTTAGATCTGAAGTGAGTCTCTTGGAGACAGCATATGCATGGGTCTTGTTTTCTTATACATTCAGCTTCCCTATGTCTTTTGATTGGAGCATTTAATCTATTTACATTTAAAGGGATTATTGATAGGTAATTAGTTATGGCTATATTATTATGTATATTTATGTTCTTCCCCTCTCCCTTCTTCTCAAAGAAGTCTCTTTAACAATTCTTGTAATTCTGGTTTGGTGGTGATGAACTCCTTTAGCTTTTTCTTGTCTGGGAAGATCTTTATCTGTCCCTCGATTCTAAATGATAGCTTTTCTGGGTAGAATAGTCTTGGTTGTAGATCCTTACTTTTCATCACTTTGAATATTTCATGCCAATCCCTTCTAGCCTGCAAAGTTTCTTTTGAGAAATCAGCTGACAGTCTTATGGGAGTGCCCTTGTAGGTAACTACCTTTCTCTTGCTGATTTTAAGATTCTCTTTGTCTTTAACCTTTGGCATTTTAATTATGATGTGTTTTGGCGTGGGTTTCTTTGGGTTCATGTTG
>NW_017731959.1:531464-540747 GCF_001890085.2 Hipposideros armiger
ATCAGGTGGTGGTTTGTTGTGGTCTGAAGCTGAGCACCAGGTGTGTTGCTTCTGGGGCTTCTTAGAAGGTTCTCTCTCTGGTGTAGGTGCTGCTTGTGACAAACCCGAGGCTACCTGGTAAAAGCTACAAAATGATCTGTGGTTGGTTGCTGTCTGTGCTGGACCCAGAGGTGCATGCAAGAGGCCATGCTGTGAACTGAGGCTGACTGCCACCAGTACTGGGCCTGGCACAGCTCAGCAAAAGGCCCAGGGCATCATCCTGAGGCCTGCTGCTGGGTGCTGGCTGTCCATAAGACTCAGCTGCTGAAAGAGCTGGGTGAGGTGGGGTCTCAGAGAGTCACCAGGGTGGGGAGAGTGGTGTTCACCAAGTTAATGCAGATTCATATTTGGCACCAGTGCTGAGCTTGAGTCCACTCAGCAAAATGCACAGAGCACACTGAAGCCAGCCACCAGCTGCCTGGAGCCCACAGACCCTCCCCCACCCCAAAAATTCTCCAAGAAAGACTGCATCACGGGCCAATGCCCACTGCCCACCACTGAAAGAGCCTCCTGTGGTGAGCAAGTTCGGTGGGGTAGGATCCCAGGGAGTGACCAGGGTAGAGCAAGTGGAGTTCACCAGGCCAATGCAGATTCATATTTGATATGGCAAAAGGACTCAACACAGGAAAGATGGTACCTGCCTGCCAGCTACACGCAATGAGGGCTCAACAGAGGGGCAATGGTGGCTGTCCCTCTAGCCCTCTCCCTTAAGCTAGCCTCGCCTTTAAGTCTCTCCCTGTGTGTCTCTGGTGCCTCCTGAGACAATGTGCATCCACTGGAGCCCAGGGTGAGTGCCTGTGAGCAAGTGAATCTGTGCATGAGTCCTTTAAGAGAACACCTGGGTTTCCAGCAGTCTTCCATTTCACCCAGATGGACAGACAGAATCCCTGCTGATTTTCACAGACAGATATTGTGGGAGATCCTCTTCCCAGCACTGGTGCTCTGGGCTGGGGAGCCTGGTATGTGGCTGGGACCCCGAACTCCTCAGGAGTACCTCTGCAGCTGAGATATCCCTCCCAATTCTCAACCACCACATGTTGGTGTGGGGCCAGTCTGTTCATATCTCCACCCCTCCTACTAGTCTCATCATGTTCTTCTTTATATCCTTAGTTATAAGACTTCTGTTCAACTAGTCTCCAGATGGTTCTCCAGTTTGATTGTTTTATAATTTAGTCGTAATTTTGATGTTTTTGTTGGAAGAGGTAAGCACGCAGCATTTACCTACTCTGCCATATTGACCAGAATGCCTCAAGAATCTATATTTCTAATAACCCTGGGTGACACTGATGCTGGTGGTTCAGAGACCACACTTTGAGAACCACTGGGCTGGAATACTGTGAACTGGGGAGAGAAAGTGATGGAAGCTGAAGTCAAGGAGGTCAGCAGAAACCAGACCATGCCAAGTTTTTTTAGGCCACAGATAGGAGTTTGAATTTATTCTAAGAGCTTTGGATGCTATTCAAGAGTTTTAAGCAAGAGAGTGGCATGATCTAATTTCCATTTTAATTTAAGACAATCACGCTGGCATCTGTGCCTACCACTGAAGGGGATGGTTGTTAGGTTTAGGAGATAATGTGCATGACAGTTAAGAAACCATAAAGTACTGTAGCAAACATGCAGGGTTTTCATCAGTCTGGTAGTTCCCTGAAAGTGGGGGCTGTTTCCTCTTTCATTAGAATTGGCCATCCAAGGACCAAATAGCCAGGAGGAGGCTTTACAAGTTATGCACCTACTTGATAAATAGGTGTCAACAGTGGCGTGTTAGAAAATGTTTCACAGCCAACTCCTGGGATAGGAAGGATGGTGGGGAGCAGGGAGGTGGAGGTTACAGAAGGCCATGAATCGTTACACTTGCCAATTTCTGTGGGAGACACACTCCACCAAGGCCAATTTCTACCAACGTGAAGACACTGTACATGGGTTTGTCAAGAGATGCTAATAATCAGTTCTTGCAATTCAGCTCAAGCACATCACTAGATACACTCCCAGCACATATGCTCAACTGGCAGACAGATCACATCATACTTGAAAAAAATTTCTCTCTCCCTGGCTACATATAGTATAAGCCACTGGCAAAATAAATACTAGCTGGCTGGGCCTGAGCCAAGAGGATCCGGGTGGTTGGTTAGATTGCAGGACTCCTGTGAATCCCCTGCAGGATGACAGATGGGTAAACAGAAATATTAGTGCTTGGTTAATGAATAACACAGACAGCAGCCTAGAGCTGCTACCAGGAAACAGGAGTAGAGGGAGCTGGCTCCTCAGCCTGACCTAGGAAAAGAGAACCTGGCATTGACCATTTCACTTCCCCTTTCTAGAAAAGATTCTGTTTTGCCCCTTCATCAGAAATTTTCACCTGATCAGAGCTCACATGTAATGTGGTTTTGTGGTGATCACTGTGGTCAGAGAAGGCAGGGGAAGACCACCCTGGAGAGGGTTTGAAGGAAAACACACAGCCAAGATTCCAACTCCGCTCCCGTAAACCTCCTTGCCCCTTAGCTCCAGTTTTCTGTTAGTTCTCTTTTTAAAGTTTTGTTCAGCTTTCTCTACCTCATGTGGTTAGATACTTTTGCCCCATTTTTTTCTTTTCATTACTTTTTTCTCTAGTCACAGGAAATGAAGACATTTCCATCTACAAATTGCACATTCAACCAGGAAATTGGGTCAAAGACCTCTAAGCGCTCAGAAGCAGTAGTCCAGTGACCCACTTGGCAAAGTTTTGAATATCTGTAAACGTAGAAGATGTGAGGTCAAGTGGTGGGGGTGGGGAGCAAATGTTGCAAATGCCAGCCATGGTCAGCAGTACACCAGCAGCTTACCCCAGGAGCGGCTATCCACAACTCTATTCTAATCTCAGGCTCCCTCTCCCTGAATGTTGTCCCCTGCCATCTGTCAGCCCAGTTATGATCAGCCTCAAGGAAACAGTGTTAGGAAAGTAAATATACTGCTCCCAAATCTAGAGGTTTTAGACAGAAAGTCCACACACGTTTATAGCAGTCTGGAGTTTCTAAAGTGCCAGAGCAGACATTATGTCATTCAACAATCCATAGATGTAAGCATTCATTCATCCACAAATGTTTATTGAGGCCTACTATGTGTCAGGCCCTGTTCTAGGTGTTAAAGACTCAGCAGTGAACAAGGACATGATCCCTGCTCTCATGCAGCTCACATTCCAGTGAGAGAGGCAGACAAGGAGACCCATAAACAGACACTTTGAAGTGGTGCTAAGGGCTGTGAACACAAGTAAGACAGAGACAGGGGTGAAGAATGACCTTGAGGAGGGGCGTAAGCGCTACTTTGGAATAAGTGGCTTGGAAAGGCCTCTCAAAAGTGGCATTTGAGCTGTTACCAGAAAGACAAAAAGGAAACATGCGTGCCAAAAACTGGAGGGATGTTCCAAGCAAAGGATTCAAGGCAAGTGCAGAGCTTGAATAAGCTGAATTTGCACAAGGAAGAGAAAGGCTAGGATTACTGCTAGTGACTGCTGGGAAGAACAGACAAGGGTCAGATCACAGGAGGTCTTAAAGGTTTATGATAAGAAGCACAGCACATATCTTCTTCCTAGGTAACAACAAGCAAAGCAGAGGCTCAGAGATGAAAAAAGTGACATGTGCCCGTCCTCACGGTCTTCTGACCCCCAGTCCAGGACTCCACACTGCCTCTCAAAACTAGGTGCACACTCTCTCATGCTCTCAATTTGTTACCTCATTTCAGAAGAAGGAGGGCAGGAAACGTGATTCATACAACGTGCAGTTGTTTAGCATAGAAAGTTGTTGAGGGAGGTAGAGACTGACGGCTGAGGTTCTGAGGAAAGAAAGGAAGCAGAGGTGAAACAAGACACCTGAGTGCAAGAAAGAGACCAATGAGGAGCTAGGTTCTGGGAAGGAGTCATGGTGGGAAAGAGGCAGGATGTCTGGGCTCTGAGAAAGGCATGAGAGGTCACCAGCAGCCCTCCCATGCTGTCCCCGTGTCCACTGGCCTGGAACAGAAGTGGCGGTGCGAGGACAGAATCGTGGAGCTCTGGGGAATCGTAGAAAGCCTCCAGGCAGATGATTCTCGACCCTGCTGCACTCCAGGGCCACCTGAGGAGCTGCTAAAAATGCCAGTACATTTGGGCATTTTATTTTGTTACAGCTCTCCAGGAGCTTGGGAACCTTGGAGGGTTGACAATCACCTTATCTAATCCTGTTCCTCCACTGGACCAGCCAGAGGGGTCTCCAGTGAGGCAGCGGGGCATACTTACTGGGTCTGAATCTGGGCTTACACTGTGCAACCCAACTTCTCTGGGTTTTAGTTTTCTCACTGAAAAACAAAACAAAACTGGGGATGGGGGTGACTGACGCACCTACATCATCATGCTATTAGGAGGATTGAATGAGCTCAATACTGTACCTCTAAAACACTCAGAACAGTATCTCGCACCCTGCCGATGTTTATACATATTTATAGATGGCAATCTGTTTACAAGGTAATTCCATTCTTCTGCTTAGAGTTCTCCACATACTTCTCATGGTCCAAGGAATAAGATCTCAAGCCCTCTCCATGGCCAGTCAGCAAGGCCCTACATGATCAAACACTTGTCCATCTGCCTAGGCTCATCCATCTCCCCCAACACCCCCCTCCTTCTCACGTCATTCCTCCTTTGTGCCATCAACAACTTGCTAAGCTCCTTCTTGCCTCAAGAACTTCACACTTGTTGTTCCCTTCTTCTGGAACCTTCCTCCCCCACATTCTCACATGGCCAAGACCTCAGTTTTCAGGCTGCCTGTGACTTAAATTTCATCTGCTCATAAGGCTTTCTCCACAACCCACTCCCAGATTGCCTCCTTCTGAGACAGTCACATTATCCTGAATTACTGACTTCACTGCATGTATTACTATCTGATATCATTTTTGCCTTACTTGTTATTTTTATAAAAGTTATACATGCACTTAGTTTAATGAATTGAATGGTTTGCTGTGAAAAACAGCATCCCTCACCCTCTGGCCCCACTACAGTCCTTTACCCTTTCCTGAAAACAACTGCTTTCACCTCTTTTCAACGAAATATGTATCCTTTCACGTCTTTAAGGAACTTCCTTATTTTACTATACTCCTTCATTTTTCAGTATCAGGTTTTATCTGTTACTTTCGCCTATGGCAGATAAGGATTTAGCTCTCCTTAATACATAAACACACATACCCTTGACACTCTGTATCTCCCTAATACGCTCATATCATAATTGTGTTAGAACAATATTCAATGTTTACATTATGGTGGCTATGTAAATAGAGGGGCTCTAGATAGTGAACTATGATTACTTTTTCTACACTGCACAATTTTCATCCTACCCCCAGAATTAATAATCACCTTATTTTTCATTTGTTTGTTTTCTACATACTTACCACTAATTCCTCCCCAAACTCTTTGCCAATTGTCTTATTTCTGCTCAAGACCTTCAGAGGTATTAGTAGGATACAGAGTTCATCTTCCCGAAGAAATCACTCCCAGAACTTCCTGACCTGCTCCAGTCTGGACTGGTGGCAGTTTATGCCGGGCATACAGCTGGCCCCTGGACGCTCTTGAGAAGTTTTCTGTTTCTCTGCTCTTATTTCTCTTCCTTGGTTTACAACCTCTAGTAGCTTCTTTAGAAAGTACATGTTTCGAGACTCTGCATGTTGGAAAACGTCTTTTTTTCTACCTTTATGTTTAACTGATATTGAGCTGTGTGTGAAATTCTAGATTGGAAATCATTTTCCTTCAGAATTTTCAAGGCATTGCCACATTGCCTTCTAGCTTCCAGCCTTGTTGAAAATTCCCAAGATATTCTGATTTCTGATTCCTTGTATGTGGCTTATGTTTCTCACTGGAAGCTTGAAGGGTCCTCACCTTTCTCACAAGTATTCTAAAATTTCATCCATTGTGCTAGGCACTCGATAGACTCTCAATCTGAAAAATAGTATCCTTCAGTTTAGGGAAATTCTCTTAAAACATTTTGTGATTATTTCCTTGCCTTCATTTTCTCTCTTCTCTCTTTCTGGAACTTCTTATTTGGGGGACAGTGAAGCCCCTAGAAAGGCCCACTAATTTTCCCTTTTCTCCCATTCTCCATCTCTCCATCCATTTGCTCTACTTTCTGTGAGAGTTCCTCAAGCTTATATTCCAGCTCTTCTATTTAATTTTTCCTTTTTGCTCTTACCTTTCATTTCCAAGCACTCTTTTTTATTCTTAATCTTGTTTTATGGTTGTAAGATCCACTCTGTTTGAAGAATGTTCATCTCCCTTCTCTGAGTTGTCTTTTTTTGGTCTCTATCCTTTATGTTAGAAGTTGTCATCAGATATCTGGTTGCTCATCTTGAAGAGAAAGAAGGGGACTAATTTTTTTCTTTTAGATATACAAAAAGTATATAAAGGTAATATGACATGATGTCTAGGGTTTGCTTTAAAGGCAGAAAAGAAACAGGAAAGGAATGGAAATACGTATGGAAAAACCTCAATAACTGTTGAACCTGGGTGCTGTATAAATTAGGTTCTATTGTACTAGTCCCTCTACTTTTGATGTTTGAAAATAGTCACAATAAAAATGTGATTGCTGGCAGGATCCAGTCCCTTGAGGGCTGTTGAACTGAAGGCTTCGGTTCCTCACAGGCTGTGGGCTGGAGGTCTCCCCTCAGTTCCGTACCATGTGGGGTCTCTCCATAGGGCAGCTGGCTTCCACCACAGCAAACAAGCAAGAAGGTGAGAAAGAACAAGATGGAAGGCAGTCTTTTTATAAGCCTAATCTTCAAAGTGATCTTCTGTCATTTTTGCTCAGCCCATTCTCAAAAAAAGTGAATTATACAACAGCGTGAATACGAGGAGGTGGGGTCACTGAGGCCATCTTGGAGACTGTCCTCCATAGGTACTAAATAATGAATGGAAGCTGTGAGCACATGAATTAGGCTTCACTGAAGGGTGATTCAACTAGGTCATTTAGTTAGGAGAACTTTCAATGTCAATAATTAGGGCTTTTCTTCTTGGGCTGATGAAATTTCCCAGACAAACCTCTTTTATTCTCCTGCCTGGAGGGTGAAAGTTGGACTGCCAGAAATTTAGGAGTCCAATGGAAAAGAGAGCAGGGGGAAAGGGAATCTCCACGTCCAGCATTCCTTTAAGCTGTTATTTCTATTACATTGCTCCCTCCTCCAACTCTGTGTGGTATCCCACATTCCAAAGACCATCTGTTATCCTCTCCAGAAAATAAAACTCCAGTCATTTCCTGGGTGAGGGGCAGTTGCCTTGCATTACGAAATTGGGGAAGAGAGCTGGGGATTCTTTTCAAATAAACTTTCAACCAACCTTCCTTATGTTAGCTTGCCCTTCACCTCCATTTCCAGAAGTGCTTATTGCCTCATGAGCCTTATGTGGCCTCGGCAGTAGAAACTTGGTTGAATCTTGGCTTTTCCTACTGCTGACTCAAGACTCAACTTTCATAGGTCTGCCAAATCAGTTACCGGTTACTACTCTTTCATCTGCTTTCCAGCTTCCAAAAGGAGATGGGTGTGTTCAATCCACCATCATTAGCCTCAAGTATTCCTTCATTATCATTATTTGTTTGTTTACTTGTTTATTGTCTGTCTTCCTCTCTTAAATGTGGGTTCCAGGATAACTTGTCTATTTTGTTCACCTATACATCCCCAGCACCCCGAACCATTCTTGACAAAGGTAGGTGTTCAACAAATTACTGAATCAATTTTCTGGCAAGGGAAAGTTGCTACTCACGATCAACAAGTTGACAACAGACTCAGACTTAACTTTCCATCCAGGCCCTTCCTGCCACAGAATGGGTGGGATGTGAGTGGTTTTGCTAAGGTATCATTAATACCTAACAAGTTATAAAGTGCTTTACATGTTACACAGTGGCTTCAGAATCTTATCTCATTTGATCCTGACCACAGAACATGAGCCAAGTAGGAAAATAATTACTGTTGGCCTTAAAATAGTCATGATCCTTGCCAAGAACTATCCTATGCCAAAGAAATCACCAACCTTGCTCCTGACCTTTTATCCCATGCCACTGCTATTTACCTGGCCCCTCCCACCATTTCCTCTGCAAATGGGACTTTTAAGCTTGTCATCTCTCAAGGAAGTAGTCCTCAAAAATCCAAGACCAGCTCTCTCATAAAGAGAAAACCAGGTATAGGCATGGGTAAGTAATATAGGGACCTTTGAGCAAAGAGGATGTCTGACTTTTGTGACATGGGTGGAGCATAAAAAGAAAAGTGAAACTGTCCGACTTAGTAGGACATAGAGAAGAGGGGGGGTAGAGCCTGGAAGGAGAGGGAATAAGTCCCAGAACTGAAAAGCAGTCTATGTATGATGGAGAGAGAGGTGGGATGAAAAGAATCATCTACCATAACCAGTAGACTACAAAAAAAAGGAATGAAAAGGAAAAACTGTAATATAATCAATATAATCACAAAGCCAATTACAAAATACTCTAGACAGCAGGTTCTATAAAACAATGACATCAAGATCTTGGGATCTAAAATGAGCATGGTCTGAATTCTGCCTGAGGCCCCCCCAGTGAAAAGTGAAAGCAGAGCACATGGCTCCCTCGAGAGAAACAAAATGTAACCTCAGAAATCACGCCAAGTCCCAAGGGCACAGGTCACAGAGAAAAAAGGCTATAAAGGGCCTCACCCTTTTCTTGTGCTACTTGCAGTCCTCTCTTGGAATCTGCCTGCCACCTTGTGGCTAGATAAGGTTATTACCTGCCTGCAAAGCCTGGGAGGCCCAGACACCAAAGAGGCTGCCTCTGTTACTCATATGCAGCCAGGAATCTCCCAGAAGCAGAAACTTAGAGATGAGGGGTTGGCAAGGGGTACACCTCCTTAATCCTGCATCAAATAAAGATGAGTCTGGGTGTGGAAAGAGGGTCAAGACATCATATTAAGCTACATAAACAGCTGCTGAAGAGCATAAAGAAAACAATACCATCCATAATGTTAAAATAGGTATGTATCGGGCCAGACGAGTGGCGCGATGGTTAAGAACTGGCTTGGGACGCCAGAGTGCCCCGGTTCGGATCCCACATATGAGAGCTAGTGACACTGCCCTCCACAGCTAAGATGCTGAGCAACAGCTCGGCCTGGAGCTGGGCTGCTGTGGGTCGCCGGAGACGGCGTAGGCTGCAGCCCCTGTGGCAGTGGGTTGCCATGGGCTACTGTGTGTAGCCAGCAGCCAGCATGAGCAGCCAGCAGCCAGCGTGAGCGGCCAGCAGCC